>NW_024067678.1:1500000-1606172 GCF_009389715.1 Phoenix dactylifera | reverse complement strand
ATTGTTTTCAGCTGCGTGGGCATTTTAGTATTTAGTTTGCATAAGTTGCACTCTGAAGTGCTTAAAAGAAACCTAAAGTGCTTGAGATAATACCGTGGGCAGTTGTGGAGACATTCACAAGAGTTATTTTTATTTTGCATAATATGATTTTCTTTTTATATATTTTGATGTTGGGAGTTTATTTCTATATTTTTTAATAGAAAAAAATACTATCATAATGTGATTTATATCTGCATTGTGTTGGGAACCCGCCCATGCCGCTGATATTTCAAAAAATTTTCAGATGGCAGCGGAATCGCATGCACGGGTTCGACGTTCATCGCATGAACGTTGTTTCGAGACCTTTCGTAATTAGGTAAGAATTAAAACTTTTAAAACTATTAGGAAGATCAAATCTTCACCTTGTGCGGTAGATGATCACCGCAAATCTGAATTCGTGGTTTTGGAAGAGGGTTCGCTTGAAGCCGTTCAAACGTCCGGCCTCTACGGGTACCACACGAAGCAGGATCCGATCCAAGCTCTCTATCTCACCGGGGTGTAGCTCCCTTGCAGAGATAGCTTTGATGGCTGATGTCCTTCCTCTCAATCAACTCTTGATTGTGCTTAGAAGGAGGAAGAAGAAGGATGAAGAATAGGAAGAAGATGATCCCCTACGCAGCCTTCTCTTGTTCCTTGCGTTGGATGAAGGAAGGGAAGGGAAGGAGGCCGCCAACACTTGGAGATCTTTTCCCTTGCTTGCGGCTGCAACTAAAGAGGAGGAGAGGGGGCTTCCACGGCTTGAAGAGGAGGAGAAGACTCATCTAGGGCGCCGGCCCTAGTGCCTCTCTTATAGCCATCAAGGGCTCCTCCAAAGTAGGAGCCCTAGATGATTTTCCAAAGAGGGGGCGTCGGCCCCCTCTCTTTCAATCCGCACCATCCAAGATGAGAGGGGCTTATGCCCCTCTTACTTGGTTAACCTAATCCTCTTCCAAAGAGGATTAGGTCCCTCTTCATGGTTTAATCCTAATCTAATTAGGATTAACCAAGTTGGGTTCAATCTATGCTAGTCCTAATCTAATTAGGACTTGAATGAACCATGACTCAGTTGAACTCTTCAATCCTAATCCAATTAGGAGTCATGTTGATTCATTAGATTATTAATTAATTTAGACTTGAGGAATCCTAATCCAATTAGGATGTATTTAATTTTGGTCCTAATCCAATTAGGACTCTATTTGAATCCGAAGTCCTAATCCAATTAGGATTTCTAGAAATTCTACTCCAAGTAGGAATCCAATTTTAATTCAAAATTCCTAATCTCATTAGGATTGTAGGAATCCTATTCCAAGTAGGAATTCCAGTCCTACTCCAACTAGGATCCCAGTCCTAATCCAATTAGGACTCTAGGAATCCTACCCGAAGTAGGATTTGTGTTTAAGTCCAATTAATTAATTCCCTTTGTTCCTTCTTCAACTTCTTAACAATCAAATTGATTTCTTGTGATTCCTAATCACGATTTCAACCATCGGATCGGTCAATACTTCTAGTGTGTGTGACCCCATAGGTTCTATTCTGACTGGTAGTGAGATATATTGTGATCTCTATCTCAATATCATTGAAAACTCCTTTCAATGGGTTGGAACGATTCCAACTCAACTCATTAGGGTTTATCGATCATCGAGATAATCCCTGTGAGTCCCACCATCCACCAGTGACACCTAGCAGCATGTAGTGGCTACCCAGCAGAATGGAATGATGAACCTCTAGGTGCAGTTAACGTGTGATACAGTCCTACTATCGTGGATCCCTACAGGACGGAGGTCATGGACAACTCGTCAAACCCCATCGTCTGTCATATGTCAAGATTTATTCGACTTGAGTTCGATAGTGGAAAACTCTTTTTCCACTTATATTACTGCCCTGGCCAAGGTCTTAGAACTCAGTCTAACAAATCACATAGGATCACTCCTCTTCTATCAAGGTCGATAGATTCCTTATAGGTGCATACCCTACTCCTACAGTGAACTTACTGCAGCCAATCTACACTGCATGGACCCATATGGCTAGAGACCATGTATGTGTGCAGTCAAACTACAATAACCTCACTGTGAGTAGCCGAAACACCGCAGGTCAAAGGACCAGTCACACTACTGCAACATCAAGCAAGTCACTGACGAGTGGATAGACATCCAAGTGACTTCTTGTCTTGGTCACGCTCAGTACCCTTGTTCTCTAACAAGCACCTGTACTATCACTTCAGTGTCCCTACACTGTGGACTCAAGTCTCGTCCATCCAGAAGGAAAGTGATCTGTGCACTGATCGGATCGATCACCGTCCTCGTGATGATCCATTGATCAGGAGCATTTAGAAATTAATCAGCAATGATACATGGCTCAAATTCTCACTCTTGAGAATATGTATCATCATCTTATTAATTCCTTGGACGATTCATAGACACATAAATAATATGAATGAAAAGATGCCTTTTATTTATTCAATAATAAATAGTCAAGTACAAAATTATGTCCCTAGAATTAATAATGTGTCAGCCAGATTGGCTTCTAGGGCATACATCTAACAATCTCCCACTTGCACTAAAGCCAATTGGTCATATATCTTAGGCCCATCTTCTCAAGGTGGGCTTCAGTCTTTTGCTGACTCAGCTGCTTAGTGAACGGGTCCGCCACGTTATCCGCGGAGTCTACTCTCTGCACCTCTACATATTTCTTCTCCACATAGTCGCGTATGAGGTGAAAGCGCCGCTCTATATGCTTAGACTTCTGATGAGACCTTGGCTCCTTAGCAAGGGCTATGGCGCCATTATTATCGCAGTAGAGTGTTATAGCATCTGATGTCATCACGTCCAACTCTGCGATGAATTTCTTGAACCAAAAGCCTTCCTTAGCAGCTTCAGAGGCGGCGATGTATTCAGCTTCCATAGTAGAATCAGCAATGATCGGTTGTTTAGAACTCTTCCAATTTACCGTACCACCATTGCACAAGAACACATATCCAGATGTTGACTTCCTGTCATCGACATCAGTCATGAAGTCTGAATCTGTGTACCCTTCTACCTTTAACTCTGATGATCCTCCAAAAACCAAGAATAAATCTTTAGTTCTTCTCAAGTACTTAAGAATATTCTTCACAGCTGTCCAGTGTTCTTCACCTGGATTCGACTGATATCTGCTTGTGACACTCACAGCAAGGGTTATATCAGGTCGTGTACATAGCATGGCATACATGAGGCTTCCTATTGCCGATGCATGGGGAATCTTGCTCATGCGTTGAATCTCTTCAGATGTGTTGGGGCACATCTTCTTGGAGAGATGAATTCCATGCCTTAGGGGTAAGAGACCCCTCTTGGAGTTTTCCATGCTGAACCTCTTCAGCACCTCCTCTATGTACATCTTCTGTGAAAGGCCAAGCATCCTTTTAGATCTATCTCTATAGACCTTTATTACTAAAATATAGGATGCTTCCCCAAGGTCTTTCATGGAGAATTCTTTTGACAACCAGACCTTGACCGAGGTTAGCATGGGAATATCATTCCCAATCAGGAGAATGTCATCTACGTACAGTACGAGAAAAACGACAGCACTCCCACTAACCTTTTTGTAAACACACGGTTCCTCTTCGTTTTTGATGAATAATGTACAAATTAATATCTTATTCATAGCACTTATCATATTTTAATTCACATATTTTATAAATTTAACTAAAGAAAACGTGTTCCCCTTCATCATTGCATTATTAAAAATAATTCGATTTTGCTTGATTTTATTGGTCCATCTAATGTATGCAGGTCGAATCAAATTCATCTGGGATGACCCCTGAACCCAAATAGCATGCACCCCATGAATTGGATCTTTCCAACCAATTAGAGTCGAGCCCAATTTTCTTTTCCAACATTGAGCTCATCCCGAACAAATTCCTTTCACGAATCTCCGTGCATCTCGTTCATGAGCCATATCCTCCCCGAATCATCTGTGATGAATCCCAGCCTTCATCCCGTTAATCTATATCCCAAAGCCGGATCCCATGTGATCTCCACGTCCAAATACAACCCGGATAAACTCCAATCCTCTGCATCCGCCACGGAAGAACAGAGATCCCAACTACCCAACCGTTCCCTTCTTCACGGACAGCTCCCACGCTCATCCCGAGTTCCTTCCTCCCAACTTCCAGATCATTCCATCATACAACCGAGTCCAAGCTCCCTCCCGTAAGATAAGCATTAGATCCCAACGAGGATGAGCCTTCCGAACTTGATATTCTCTTCCGAATCACAAGTCAATCTCCTTTCTGTTTGGAATCGGTTGCTACCCGCACGTTGATTCTCCCACTTTCAGCATCCCAGATCAAACCCCTGTTCCAAATCCCAGCTGAATCTAGCCTTCATCGCCCATGGATAAAGCCAGGCTTCCGCTCATCTCACGCGTGTCCTCCCTCCCGTCCGTGATTCAAGGATCAGCTCCCGGTTCCCCTGTTCCGAGCTCATCTTTCTCTCACATCCATTTCCTCCCAAACAATCTTCCTTCTCTCGCGTTTGTTTTTTTTTTCAAACTCCTTTCATCCAAGCGTTCCCAGCTCCCCTGTTTCAATCTTATCCTTCCCAGCTTCAGCCCTTAATCCTTTCCGCAAAACAAGCATTCAACGAGATCTTCTCCACGAACTGAAACCAACCTCCCGTGTGCATCCAAGATCCTCTGTTCTCAGCCGTATCCCTCTACCAAACTCAGGATTCGATCTTACCTCCCAGCTCATGGATTCGTCTCCTCTTCCGGCTTGATCCGAAGCTCCACCATCCGAGATCCCAACACCAAACTCCCAGCCGAGATTTTCTCAGCTCCCCTCGCGCCTATGTCTCACGAACAAAACAAGTCCCAGCGACCAAACCAACTGTATCTCCTCCATCTTCACGGGATGAACTCAAACGTCGCGTTCACAGTTCCACATCCCCTGTTTTAGTTTCAAAACAAAACAGGCCGAATCCATTCCTTCCCTGTTTCACACGTCTTCATCTCCAAGGCTTCCGGAACATCTCCTCCCGAGTATCCCGTTCATGATCCCCTCCACAGATAAACGTTCCAACTCCCCTTCTTCGGAACAGAGGATCATCCTTATCCTCTTCCCAATCAGGCCGAACTTCATCCCATTCCGCACTCCATCTCCCCATTCTTCCGGATTTCTCTCACCCGAACCCCCCTGCTTCACATCCGCAGCAGCTCTACAACAACCATTCCGAGCTTCTGGAAGCCAGCAACCATCCGAGATCCTCTCCAAAGCCTCCTCCATCGACAACGGATCAGCTCACGTCTTCATCCTTATCGGAACAACTAGAGAGGAAGAGAGAGAGGGGATGCTGAAGCTATAAAAGGAGGGGAGTTCTCTTCTCCTTGGACTTATTCCTCCTCTTCCCCACCGGGGGAGGGAGGCTTCTCCCATCATTCCTAGCTCTGGGAGGCAAGTCCCACGGGAGAAGAAAGAAATAAAAAATAGAGGGAGAGAGAAACATTTTTGGATATTTTTGGGAATAACTTCCCATGTATACAAAAAAATAAGAATGTTAGTGCTGAGGGAGGAAGAAAGGAAGCTGATCATGATGCAAATGGGAGCCTGCTGCTATGCTGCTGCTGCCCGCCCACAACTTCATGGAAGGCTGATCTTCTCTAGGGCCGGATGCAGCCCTAACAAAGGGATAAGGGTTTTTATATTTGATTTATATTCTTGGGGTTGTATGAACTTATTGTTTTTAATGGATATATTCTTGTGAATCATATTTAATTTCTGTGATTTTAAGTATGATGTTCGTACAACTGTTCTTCATGATCACTAGGTAAATATAAGATAGTCCATGCTTAAGGGAAAGATGCGATGTGCTACCACCTTAGATTAGGGTAGACATTTCATGCCAACCGAAGATGGATTATGCCCAAATTACTTTTGTGA
The DNA here is from genome assembly GCF_009389715.1 of Phoenix dactylifera. Classification (NCBI taxonomy): domain Eukaryota; kingdom Viridiplantae; phylum Streptophyta; class Magnoliopsida; order Arecales; family Arecaceae; genus Phoenix; species Phoenix dactylifera. Next base: position 1,600,240 of record NW_024067678.1, on the reverse strand, counting down.
ATTTTTACTTAAATGCTTATTAGGCTTGTAGCCAATTCTGCATGATAATCCAAGAATAAAATTAAAATATAAATAACCCTTGTTCCGATGTTAGTGGTGAATTCCTTGCCCTAGGTTTTCCTTAAACCTGATATCCCTTTAATTTGCATTTTCTTTTATTGAATTATTTAGTTTAATAGTCTTCACAAATTCTTTTTTTTCAACATATTTTTATTTTTAAAGAAAAAACAACTATACCCCAATCCCTGTGGATCGATACCCGTAATCACTATCCTACCGAGATACGTGCTATTGCGTGGTCTTTAAAGTTGACTATTCATCTTTCATGGAGAATTCTTTTTGACAACCAGACCTTGACCGAGGTTAGCATGGGAATATCATTCCCAATCAGGAGAATGTCGATCTACGTACAGTACGAGAAAAAACGACAGCACTCCCACTAACCTTTTTGTAAACACACGGTTCCTCTTCGTTTTTGATGAAATCAAACGTTTTGATTGCATCATCGAAACGAGTGTTCCAACTCCGAGATGCTTGCTTTAGTCCATAGATGGACCTTTGCAGCTTGCAGACCTTGTGATCTCCATCACTGGAAGTGAAACCCAAAAGGCTGTTCCATATAGATATCTTCATCAAGATATCCATTCAGGAAAGCAGTTTTCACATCCATCTGCCAGATTTCATAATCATGAAATGCTGCAATGGCAAGCAATGTTCGGATGGATTTTAGCATGGCTACAGGTGAAAAGGTCTCCAGATAGTCAATGCCTTCGCGTTGACTATACCCTTTCGCCACAAGCCTTGCCTTATAGGTCTCTTACCTCTCCATCCGAACCTATCTTTCTTTTGTAGATCCATTTTACATCCAATAGGTACAATACCTTCTGGTGGATCTACTAAGGTCCAGACTTGGTTGGAATGCATGGAGTCTAACTCTGACTTCATAGCTTCCAGCCATTTCTCGGAATCGATATCAAGATATCGCCTCGTTGTAGGTTTTTGGGATCCTGTATGGTGATCCCTATCTCCCACTAGGAACAATTCCCTCGGTATCCTCTTCTAGTATACCTAAGTATCTATCGGGAGGATGGGAGATCCTACTAGATCTACGAGGTGGTCGAGGGACATCGTGTACTGGCTCTGTATGAATGGGTTCAATAGGATCCATGACTCGTTGCTTTTCAGAGACTTTCTCTTCAAGCTCAATTTTCCTCCCACTGGCCTCTATCAAGGATAAACTGATTTTCCAAGAAGATGGCATGTCGGCTCACAAACACATTGTGATCCTCTGAGACGTAAAAATTGTATCCTAATGACTCTTTAGGATATCCTATAAACGAGCACTTATGGTCTAGCCTCTAACTTGTCCGCCTGTAGTCTCTTGACATGGGCCGGACATCCCCAAATCTTGAGATGACCCCAGACTTGGTTTCTTACCATGCCATATCTCATCGGATGTGGTAAGGAACGGATTTAGAGGGAACTCTATTCAATAAATAAATCGCTGGAGTAAGGCATCTCCCCAAAGGAACATAGGTAAATCAGGTGCAAGCTCATCATGGACCTGACCATGTCAACAGGGTCCGATTTCCTCCTCTCTGACACCCCGTTGAGTTGAGGTGTACCCGGAGGTGTCCATTGTGAGACTATGCCGTTTTCTTTGAGATAGTCCCGGAATTTCCCACTAAGGTATTCTCCTCCTCGATCTGATCGAAGAGCCTTAAGAGGTTTTCTAGTTTGTTTTTTCTACTTCATTCTTGAACTCTTTGAACTTTTTCAAAGATTTAGACTTGTGTCTCATAAGATACACATACCCATACCGTGAATAATCATCGGTAAAGGTAATGAAGTAAGAATAACGTCCCCTGGCTAGCACATCGAATGGGCCACATACATCTGTATGTACTAGGGCAAGTAATTCAGTGGTCCTCTCCCCATGTCCTACAAAGGGCAGTCTTGCCATTTTTCCTTGAAGACAGGACTCGCAAACTGGATATGACTCGGAAGTCAATGAGCCTAAAAGCCCATCTTTATCCATTTTGTTCATTCTGTCCTCTCCAATATGGCCAAGCCTGAGGTGCCACAAATATCTTTGGTTTATCTCATCTCTGGATCTTTTGGATCCTTTGGCACTCACATCTTGCTCGGTAACATTCACAGATACATCCATATGTAAATGATAGAGACTGTCAATCATGAAACCACGTGCGACTATTTTATTTCTCAAATAAATAGAACAGCAGTCTTTGTCAAATGTAAAAACATGACCTTTCTGTGCTAGACATGAAACAGAAATCAAATTTCTGCTAGCAACAGGTACATTATAGCAGTCTCTTTAAGTATTAAACTAATCCAGACGGTAGTCGCAGATGGTAGGTGCCCACAGCCACAGCAGCAACTTTTGCCCCGTTGCCAACTCGAAGGGTTACCGCACCTTCCGCCAGCCTTCTACTTTCCTTTAGACCCTGCATGGTAGTGCACAAATGAGCACTAGAACAAGAATCTATAACCCAACTAGAAGTAGAAGAAACCGTTAGACATTAGTTTCAATTATGAGCCAAGTCTATACCTTCTGAAGGTGTGTCACCTTTCTTGTTCTTCAGGGCTCTCGAGGTATGAAGGACAGTTTCTCTTCCAGTGGCCTTCGACATTACAGTGGAAACATTTTCCTTTGTCGTTAGCCTTTTTCTTTTGAACTTCCTTCTTTGGCTTCTTGTCTTTCTTCTGCTTCTTAGGCAGGCTTCTTTTTCTTCCAAGTAGACTTTCTCTTGGAACCAGAAGTCAACTCAGCAGCAAGGACATTGCCCCTTGAACCTTTCAAGGCTCCCTCAGCAGTTACCAACATGTTGATTAGTTCAGTCTTAGTGCATTCAATCTTATTCATGTGGTAGTTTACTATAAACTGACCAAATGAATCAGGAAAGTGACTGTAGGATCAAATCCACTTGTAATTCCTTGTGTATGTCCATACCGAGCTTCTCAAGCTCCTCTAGGTCCTTGATCATGGTCAGACCGTGATCATGGACAGACTGCCCCTCTCGCATCTTCGCTTTGAAGAGCCTCTTGGACACTTCAAAACGAGCTGTGCGACTCTGCTCACCATACAACTCTTGCAGGTGTGCCAGTATGTCCCTAGCAGTCTTTATATTTTCATGCTGGCATTGGAGTTCATTAGACATGGATGCCATCATATAGCATTTTACTCTAATGTCATCATCCAACCACTTTTTATGCATTTCACGCTGAACATCAGTAGGACGTGCTGGTAGTGTGGGGATATCTGAATCGAGTATGTAGCCTATCTTCTCACAGTCCAAAACTATTTTGAGATTCCTAAGCCAGTCTTTGTAATTGGTTCCGGTCAGTCGGTTGGTCTCAAGAATACGGGTCAAAGGGTTTGAAGCCGACATTGTATCTGCAGAGAGTAAAGATTCTAGTTAGACTTTTGTACTTGATCCTAATCTGTTCTAAAGGTCTTTTAGAACAAATGTAACTCCCACTATTTTCTCGAATCCCTCACACTCTTCCTGGTAGGAAAACGGAAATCCCACACGACTAGGGTTTTCTAATGGGTACTGCGGTCCCACCGATTTACATGCCACCTCACCTAACAGTTATTGGTGACACATAGATGGATGAGTGTACAACTCTTGTACAATGCTTCTCAAGCATGTTGCAGTGTAACTTGGTCTCTAAGCCATGAAGACCTCACCTAACAGTTTATTGGTCCCATTTCTTAGTTAAGTCAGACCCACCGTATAACCGTAGGAATAAAGTCGTCATTGGGTCCTCACCTAACAGTTATTGGTGCCCAACCCCACCTTTACCCCTACAACATCTCATGTCTATAGAGAGGTCCAGCCCCCCGATGCAACTTGACCACTGTGTCCAGCCGAGACAAATCAACATCAGAAAGGCCTTAGCAGCTCTACTACAGTGGAAGACCTATTGACTTAATATTGGTTAATCAGGTCTTAGTGTTTGCAACTTGAGCCCTTCATAAGAGGTAATCGAACAATTGGCCAGGTAAGCAGGTGGGAGGCTCCCCTTACTCAGAGAGTAAGGTCCTAATTAAGTAACCACCTTTCATGCATTCCTAGACACCAATTAGATCAATTAATCTAATATGACTTGCTCATGTCGGTTCACTCTCGACTTGATTGAGGAGGTTTTGATTTAGGTCCTCAATTGGGTTTGCTACATCACATGTAAACCTATCTACCCGACTCGCATTCACATCTCATGCAAACGGTACATCACAGGCAGTTATAATCGCAGCATCAAATAAAGTTAAACTTTAAATAGGTGATGATCATGGATTCTAATTAGGTCGTAATTACAAGCACATGCACATCAATCGATCAAGTGGTCTTCAACTCTTGAATTGGTTCTAAGCCTCCTTGATTCGATCCTTGATCAACTCTTGATCCCATCGCCATCAACCGCTTAGATCACCTTTCATCTCATGCCTTTGCTTCAACTTGATCGTTGATGTACATCACATCACAGAAATACAACCAGATGTAAAATAAAAATAAAAATAAATTACATCTCCTTTTAGGAGGCACGCAGGCCTCTCAAACATCAAAATAAGATGCATGCAAGCATCTGAAAAATTACATGACATCGCAGATCACATCGCAGGTCATTACATTTGATACCAAGAGGGTTTGAATCCTATGATCATCACCGTATGCAACAATTATAATTTTCAGATCTGAAAACTAACTGATTATATCATGACATAGGTCGCTGATCATGCTAATCATGATTCTAAACTTTGTAATCCCATTAACAATGCAATTAGAATCATCTTTTTATCACATAAAAATCAGCATGTAAAAAATCAGCACCCCTGAAAAATCTGCATGCAGAATTTTTCAGCATGCATGATCATTCAATTTTCAGATCTAATAAGCCTTTAGATATTTAATTCTTACCTTAATCTACGAAGCCTAGCTCTGATACCACTGTTGGGAACCCGCCCATGCCGCTGATATTTTTAAAAATTTTTCAGATGGCAGCGGAATCGGCATGCACGGGTTCGACGTTCATCGCATGAACGTTGTTTCGAGACCTTTCGTAATTAGGTAAGAATTAAAACTTTTCAAACTATTAGGAAGATCAAATCTTCACCTTGTGCGGGTAGATGATCACCGCAAATCTGAATTCGTGGTTTTGGAAGAGGGTTCGCTTGAAGCCGTTCAAACGTCCGGCCTCTACGGGTATCCACACGAAGCAGGATCCGATCCAAGCTCTCTATTCACCGGGGTGCTAGCTCCCTTGCAGAGATAGCTTTGATGGCTGATGTCCTTCCTTTCAATCAACTCTTGATTGTGCTTAGAAGGAGGAAGAAGAAGGATGAAGAATAGGAAGAAGATGATCCCCTACGCAGCCTTCTCTTGTTCCTTGCGTTGGATGAAGGAAGGGAAGGGAAGGAGGCCGCCAACACTTGGAGATCTTTTCCCTTGCTTGCGGCTGCAACTAAAGAGGAGGAGAGGGGGCTTCCACGGCTTGAAGAGGAGGAGAAGACTCATCTAGGGCGCCGGCCCTAGTGCCTCTCTTATAGCCATCAAGGGCTCCTCCAAAGTAGGAGCCCTAAATGATTTTCCAAAGAGGGGCGTCGGCCCCCTCTCTTTCAATCCGCACCATCCAAGATGAGAGGGGCTTATGCCCCTCTTACTTGGTTAACCTAATCCTCTTCCAAAGAAGATTAGGTCCCTCTTTCATGGTTTAATCCTAATCTAATTAGGATTAACCAAGTTGGGTTCAATCTATGCTAGTCCTAATCTAATTAGGACTTGAATGAACCATGACTCAATTGAACTCTTCAATCCTAATCCAATTAGGAGTCATGTTGATTCATTAGATTATTAATTAATTTAGACTTGAGGAATCCTAATCCAATTAGGATGTATTTAATTTTGGTCCTAATCCAATTAGGACTCTATTTGAATCCGAAGTCCTAATCCAATTAGGATTTCTAGAAATTCTACTCCAAGTAGGAATCCAATTTTAATTCAAAATTCCTAATCTCATTAGGATTGTAGGAATCCTATTCCAAGTAGGAATTTCAGTCCTACTCCAACTAGGATTCCCAGTCCTAATCCAATTAGGACTCTAGGAATCCTACCCGAAGTAGGATTTGTGTTTAAGTCCAATTAATTAATTCCCTTTGTTCCTTCTTCAACTTCTTAACAATCAAATTGATTTCTTGTAATTCCTAATCACGATTTCAACCATCGGATCGGTCAATACTTCTAGTGTGTGTGACCCCATAGGTTCTATTCTAACTGGTAGTGAGATATATTGTGATCTCTATCTCAATATCATTGAAAACTCCTTTCAATGGGTTGGAACGATTCCAACTCAACTCATTAGGGTTTATCGATCATCGAGATAATCCCTGTGAGTCCCACCATCCACCAGTGACACCTAGCAGCATGTAGTGGCTACCCAGCAGAATGGAATGATGAACCTCTAGGTGCAGTTAACATGTGATACAGTCCTACTATCGTGGATCCCTACAGGACGGAGGTCATGGACAACTCGTCAAACCCCATCGTCTGTCATATGTCAAGATTTATTCGACTTGAGTTCGATAGTGGAAAACTCTTTTTCCACTTTATATTACTGCCCTGGCCAAGGTCTTAGAACTCAGTCTAACAAATCACATAGGATCACTCCTCTTCTATCAAGGTCGATAGATTCCTTATAGGTGCATACCCTACTCCTACAGTGAACTTACTGCAGCCAATCTACACTGCATGGACCCATATGGCTAGAGACCATGTATGTGTGCAGTCAAACTACAATAACCTCACTGTGAGTAACCGAAGCACCGCAGGTCAAAGGACCAGTCACACTACTGCAACATCAAGCAAGTCACTGACGAGTGGATAGACATCCAAGTGACTTCTTGTCTTGGTCACGCTCAGTACCCTTGTTCTCTAACAAGCACCTGTACTATCACTTCAGTGTCCCTACACTGTGGACTCAAGTCTCGTCCATCCAGAAGGAAAGTGATCTGTGCACTGATCGGATCGATCACCGTCCTCGTGATGATCCATTGATCAGGAGCATTTAGAAATTAATCACCAATGATACATGGCTCAAATTCTCAACTCTTGAGAATATGTATCATCATCTTATTAATTCCTTGGACGATTCATAGACACATAAATAATATGAATGAAAAGATGCCTTTTATTTATTCCATAATAAATAGTCAGGTACAAAATTATGTCCCTAGAATTAATAATGTGTCAGCCAGATTGGCTTCTAGGGCATACATCTAACACATTGTTCTTGGTAATATAATCATTTTTTTTAAAAGAAAATTTCAATTGTCAAGTCTTGCCATCCTTCAACTTTAAGAATGAGGAGGATTCTTTATTCAATTTTCTTTTGCAAGCTTTATTATTATGTTCGTTAAAGTATTTTGATAATTGCTTAGGCATGCTATTTTATACTTGCTTTTCGTTGTTCTCTATGTAAGTATGTCCTCTATCCGAGCGAGTTACTTGTACATGAATATTGATCTGTAATCTGACTTCAACTTGTAGTCGTCTGTGTCTGTGGTGCAGAAATTCTGTGATGAGGTTGTGACTGGAAATATTAATATGCTTTTAGTACCTAGAAAGGCTGATAGATATTTGCATTATTAGTTACCCTGAAATTATTCTCTTACTATTTGCATCTTCTTTTTTGTTGTCCTTTATTTAATTGCTATCGTACTATACAATTGAAACACTCTGAATCAATGTAATACATATTGTCTGTTTATTTTTATGCAGTATACTGAACAAATTGACACCGAAGAAATTTGATGTTCGCAAGGGTCAGTTGATTGATGCAGGAATCACCACACATGATGATCTAAAGGTAGCAATGTTTTTTATACAATTTAAAAACCTTTTTCTCATAAAAAATGTAATATGGTATTGTTGGGTACCAGACTTCCATTTGCAAAATTGATCTGTATGCTCAACTGTGTTCTAATCTAAATGATAAAATCTTATTTGCAGTTAACTATGTCACAAGAAAGATTAAATGGATTAGTTATATTATTGATTGAAAATAGTATTTTAATGAGTCTTAAGTACAAAAGTTTGATCACTAATTTTGCATCTCAAAAAACTAGACGACTTATTTTTAAATAAATTTTTAAAGTATTTTACACTTATTAAAAAAATTTCATCATTTTTTAAAAAAAAGGCCTCCTTTAATGAGTTCATCTTAGGCCCCCAAATGCATTGGGCCGTCCCTGACAATGATTCTCATATATCAAGATGCGGTGCAAATAATAAGGCACTCCTCAAAATCACAACTGAGATCATCTTGCATACTACTTAGCAACATGATGAGAGCTATACAATATTTTGGTTCTAATTTTGGTATGTCTCCTGACCTCTTCTATGTTGAGTATAAGCATGCTTAGGTTCAACCATGGTATGCTTAAAAGTCTCTAGAAACTCTAACTCTTGAAGGATGTATTGAACTTTTTGGTGCCAAATATCAAATTGTCACCATTTAGTTTCTCGCCCTTGTTCAACTCAACAATAGTAGTCTTATAAGCTGAGGATAATGATAACTAAAATGCAGAGTTAATACTAGCATAAATCACAAAATCAAACTAAAATGAAGATAATCTAACATAAAGCACAGAATTGAAACTTTACTTCTAACCATCTTTCATGTCACAACTATCAAATTATTATAAATTTAGTCTATTTATGCAAAAAATTAGTTCTAGGTTAGAATTCCTTGGAATCCTACCAAACTAAGAAGTGCATTCAAATTAAAACTTCTACACACATGTTACTTAAATTGTATGATTTCATCTAAGGTAGCTAATTAATTATATTATGATTATTTAAATCACGAATACATGTGCCCTAAATATTCATAAAAGCAAATCAACTCAATTCATGCTCCAACTCATATGTAAAATAGCATTTAAATTAACCAGACATGCATATGATTATTTCAAAAAAAAAATTACAATGCCATGTTATCCAATTTTCAGCACATACCATTTTTAAGAAATTAATATGCACAATCAATATGCCACATATACTTGAACCAATAAATATTTTACCTAGATTCTACATGGTATTCAAACCTAATTTAGGAGCACATAGAATCAAGAATTATGCTTTTTCAATATTTCTGCTAATTTGTATTATTTTCTAAAGAAAAATGTAAATTATCATGAAAATTAAAAGACAATGCAGATCATGTTCCAATGCATAAATAGTCTAGAATAAAATAGTTAAAAATTAATAAATGAAGAACTGCAGCAATCTAGGCTATATATAATTTTTATGATTTTTTGAAAATTAAATGAACCATTTTTATTTAAAAATTTAATTATAAAATTTAGATATGTGATCGAGTCACGTGCATCCTTGTTCTTGACTTAGTCACTAGGGATATGCAACCAGCTGGTCAAACTATGAAACCAACCTGAACTGGTAATGTCAGTTCATTTTAGATCAGGTATTTTCTAGATTTGGGTTTGGTTTCGATTTAAAAACTTTAGAAATTAGAAAACTTAGTTTGGATTCAATTTAAGTTTTTAGAAAACTCAATTTGAACCAAACCCACCTGTGTGTGTGTGTGTATATAGGCTCACATACATAAATCGGTTCATTATCCTCATTTCAGTTCACTTCCCAACCATCGTGTCTTAGCACCCCCGAATCCCCAATTCACCATCGTGCTTTCGAGTCTCCCTTCTCTTCCTACTCAGGCTCTACCCATCTGCCGCATGAGGTCAACCTTTATGATTGTGACTCTCCTCGCTTGCTTCGTCGAGACCCCTCCTCAATTCTAATCCTCCACCTCCTCCTGCCACAAAATCTGTCTAGTGGATCCACTGCTTTTGTTCGCCTGATAACCCTTTTTTTCCTCTTATTTTTACGGGTTTTGGATAAAGATTGGTACTATCATATTTGTGGATCCTTGGTTTGGTTTTGTATTCATGCATATTGTTTGATGAAATAGATATTGGCAGATAGTTTTGCTATTGTATTGCTTTTATACTATGATGGAAGCAATTTCTTCCTTGATGTGGCTTTAAGAATTTGGTATTATGGGGGCCATTTAGTCAGTTCAAATCAAAATTTCTTCTTTGATGGGGCTTTAATAAGGGAAAGTTTTCTGATAAATGCTATGTTTAGAAAATGAGGGAGAGGAAATAAGGAAGAAGATACATGATAAAGTTAAAATTTTCTGATAAATGTTGTGTTAAATGCTGGATATTCAGAGAATAAATGCTGGATATTCTTATAAAGTTTTCTGTATCATCTCAAATTTCTAATAAGGAAATATAAATGCTGTGTTTAGAAAATCAGAGGGGAAGTTTTTTGATAAATGCTATGTTAATTTATGGTTAAAATTTATATACAAAAGAAATTAATACATGAGAAGGTCCAAGGACTTATAAGATAGAAACATCTTCCTTCTAGTTTTGGATCTTTTACATACATTCTTTAGTTCAAGTTGTGATACTATATGAATCTAGAATGTCACACTCAGTTCCCATCATCTCCTTGGCTACTATCATCAGCAGGAATCCCAAGCTCCACCTCCATTAGATTTTCTAATACCTTATTATGTGTTTTGTTATTATCATCAGCTGGATTTTGTAATGCCTTATTCTATGTTTTGTTAATATTTTGTTTGGATTGATCAATAATGTAACAATAGGTGCCCTTTAACAGCATAAAATTTGATCATTAATGTTACATATTTACATGTAAGAGCCAGATGAGCCCATTTGGCCGTTTTAGCTTAGCTCATTTGATGAAAGCCATTTAGCACAACCCGATAAACTGCACTCATTTTCTTGGGTTGGTTTGAATTTATTTTTTTAAATGGATTTTGATTTTGGTTTTATGAAACTGGTTTAAAATGGTTGAGTTCAAAAATAACTCTAAGCCAGCACAACCTGGACCATGAAGACCTCTATCTTTCACATCCTCCGCTACCTCTTCTAGAAACAACTCAATGCAAGGAAGAAGAAAATGAAGAGGAGAGAGAGAGAGAGAGAGAGAGAGAGATGTGCGATGATTGCAAGCAACATTGATGCACGAGGTCCTTTACCATCCTCCGACAATGATGAGTTCATCATCGTCCACGAGGTCCTTTACCTCAAGATTTGCGCTCTTGAGTCGTGATCTTGGCCGTTGAGCATTACCAAGGGCTGATGATGGTGGGGATGCACAGGGCCTGCATTGATACTGATAGTGGCATCGGATTCGCTGTGATGTACAACCTCTGGATCTACTTCAAGGACATAGTACTCTCTAGGGGCCAATCTAGCCCTTATCGTCATCCTCGAGATTGCTCCCACTATTTTATCAGGGCCCAGATCACCATCTGATCTGAAGTTTATGAGGCGGCGGGTTGCGAACTCGGAGGCCGGGAAGGTGGCACACGAGATGCCACGGAGGGCGACAGCGGCAAGCACAACCTTTGAGGCCGCTACATCCCATCGATTGGACAATTTAAGCAAATGTGCTTTTTTTGCTTTAAAAAAAAAAAATGCAGGACATTTTAACCACAAAATTGTTGTAAAATAAAAAATAAAGAGACTAGAGAAAAGAAAACAAACAATGCTTTTCAAAAGGACACATAATTTAAGTAGAAAATCGCTTTGATAATTGATCAAGATGTACAATATCAAGATATTGGGTGATGCACTGATGCTCCAAAATATATAAAAAGTTTGCACCCGCTCAAAAAAAAAAATGCAGGACATTTTAACCACAAAATTGTTGTAAAATAAAAAATAAAGAGACTAGAGAAAAGAAAACAAACAAGATATAAAAATTATAGAAAATTAGTTCTTCAGGAACTAATAGTATTTCTCATTTCTTTTTATGCCTTTCTTTCTCTTTTCACTTGTGTACATTTCATCCTCCTCCAGGTACCCTTTTATAGGCTTAGGATTATAATGAGGAGATATAATGGTCATAATCACAACACACCTAAAGGACAAGAGAAGATAAAAAGGTGGATGAATATAGACATCCCCAAGGGATAACGGGCACATCTAGGAGTTACAAAAGATAGGAAACCCAAGAGGTGGGGAAACTCAAGAGGTGAAAGCTAAGTGGTCATCCATCTAAATATGGTGGATCCATAACACTCCCCCTTGGATGACCACACACCAAGAACATGCCTCGTTAAAACCTTGCCAAGGAAAAATCCGGTAGGAAAAAACCAATAGCGAAGGAAAAAGAGTACAGTATTCTTGTGTACCATCAAGTGCTTTAGGATTGCCTCATTAAAACCTTGCAAAGGTAAACCTAGTGAGACAAAACCTTAACGAAGGAAAAAGAGTACAACCGGTACAAAACTTCAAGTCCTTGACTCCCCCTGAAAAGTGCATGATCAAAGGTCTTTAAGTTGTCGCATTCCAATGTTATGCACAATCTTCTTAAATATTGCAGTTTTCAATGCCTTGGTGAATAAATTTGCCAGATTTTCACTTGACCGTATTTGTTTGACGTCAATATCACCTTTCTTCTGGAGTTCATGAGTTTAAAAGAACTTAGGTGAAATATGCTTCGTTCTGTTACTTTTAATATAGCCTCCTCTAATCTGGGTGATGCAAGTAGCATTATCTGCATACAAAACTGTTGGGCTATCATTGATTGTGGATAGACCACACTTTTCTCGAATATGCTGAATTACTGATCTCAACCAAATACATTCTCGAATTGCCTCATGGATAGCAATAATTTTCGAGTGATTCGAAGAAGTAGCAGATAATGTTTGCTTCACAGATTTCCATGATATAGCAGTACCTCCACAAGTAAACAAATATCCTGTTTGAGATCGACCCCTGTGTGGATCAGATTGATAGCCAGCATCTGCATATCCAATCAATTGTGAGTTTGATCTATTAGGATAAAACAATCCCATATTAGTTGTCCTACGGAGGTAACGAAGTATATGCTTGATCCTATTCCAATGTCTTCGGGTTGGAGTGGAACTGAATCTTGCCAATAAGTTAACTGCAAAGGCTATATCAGGTCGAGTGCAATTTGCAAGATATATTAACGCACCAATATCACTCAAATATAGTACTTCAGGATCAAGAATTTCTTCATCCTTTTCAGGAGGACGAAATGGGTCTTTCTTCACATCAAGTGATCGAACAACCATTGGGGTACTCAAAGGATGAGCTTTATCCATATAAAAGTATTTCAGGACTTTTTCTATATATGTTGACTGATGAACAAAGATTCTATTTGGAAAATGCTCGAGTTGTAGACCGAGACAAAATTTTGTTTTCCCAAGATCTTTCATTTCAAACTCATTTTTCAAATAAGTGGCGGTTCTTGTGAGCTCGCAACAATAGCAAATCCGGATTCTAACTTCTTAATGAAAACACATGGGCATATAGGATTATTCTCAAGTCCCTCCTTCAGTAAATATTCGTTAAGGCGATTATACCATATGCGTCCGGATTGCTTCAACCCATATAAAGATCTTTGAAGCTTGATAGAATACATGCTTCGGGATGTACTTGAATTACATGCTTCGGGCATTTTATATCCTTCAGGGATTTTCATATATATATCATGATCCAATGATCCATATAAATATGCAGTGACCACATCCATCAGCCGCATATCTAATTTTTCTGTAACTACCAAGCTAATCAAAAACCTGAATGTAATTGCATCCATAACGGAGGAATAAGTTTCTTCATAATCAACCCCAGATTTCTGCAGGAAACCTTGTGCAACAAGTCGTGCTTTATATCACACAATTTCATTATTTTCATTACGCTTCCATACAAATACTCACTTATATCCAACGAGCATTACACCTTTAGGTGTTTGGACTACAGGTCCAAAAACTTTTCTTTTTGCTAATGAGCTTAATTCAACCTCAATAGCTTCTTTCCATTTTGGCCTATCATTTCTACGTCGGCATTCTTCGACGGTCTTTGGCTCACTTTCCTCATTACCTTTGGTAATGCTAACATTACTTCTAGTAATGTCAAGAGCCACTTTAAATGAAAATATATTGTCGACAATAGTTTCATTTCTATCCCATATTTCTCCTGTACTTACATAATGTATTGAGATCTCATTATTTTCAGGTATATCTTCCTCTTCAGGGGATAACTCTTCAGGAGGTTCCTCTTCAGGAGATTGTATTTCTGGAGATTTTAAAATGGGAGTTATGGTCTCTTTAGGAGCACCAAATTTTATGGTCTATTTTATAGGTATGGCCTCTTCAGGAGTGCTAGTTTCTTTTCTTTGTACTTTTCTCTTTCAAAGATTCTTATCTTTCGATCCAATAGGTCTTCCACGCTTTAGGCATGCCTCTGACTCATTCGCTGCTTTATTTGCAAGTTGCCTTTCTGAGACCTCAATCCTTGCTGGAGCATTAACGACAGGAATATGAGATTTTACTACACTTCTGGTGTCTAATAAATACATCTGGTAATTAATTTGCAACACTTTGCAAGTGTATAATCCTCTGAACTTCTAATTCACATTGATTTGTACGAGGATCAAATTGAGATAAGGGCAAATTATTCCAAGTGATTTCACGTCGTGCTTCAGGCTCCGACTTTTCTCCCCCAAAAGATGGGAAGATTGTTTCATTAAAATGACAATCCTCAAAATATGCCTTAAACAAATCTCCTGTAAGGAGTTCAAGGTATCTAATGATAGATGGAGAATCAAAACCAATATATATACCAAGTCTATGTTGAGTACCCATCTTAATGCGTTGTGGGGGTGCAATTGGAACATACACAGCACAACCAAAAGTGTGAAGATGAGCAATATTTGGTGGTTCACCAAATGCAAGTTGCGAGGGAGAATATTTATGATAAGCAGATGGTCTAACCCGAACTAATAATGCTCCATGCAATATAGCATATCCTCAAGCAGAAACAGGTAATTTTGATTTCATAAGCAAAGGTCTAGCAATCAACTGAAGTCTTTTGATAAATGATTCAGCTAAACCATTTTGAGTATGTGTATGAGCAACAAGATGTTCAATATCAATTCCAATTGACATGCAATAGCTATTGAAAGCTTGAGATGAAAATTCACCTGCATTATCTAACCGGATTGTCTTAATTGGATAATCAGGAAATTGTGCTCTCAATCTGATTATTTGAGCAAGAAGTCTAGCAAATGCAATATTTCTAGACAAACATGTGACCATCTAGTTGATGCATCAATCAAAACCATGAAATATCTAAGTGGTCCACATGATGGATGTATAGGCCCACAAATATCTCCATGAATTCTTTGTAAAAATGAAGGAGATTCAACAACTAGTTTTGAGGAGGATGGCCTAACAATCAATTTACCTAGAGAACAAGCAGAGCATGGATAATCACTTGGTAAAAGAATCTTCTGGTTCTTTAATGGATGCCCAAATGAATTCTCAATAATTCTCCTCATCATTATAAAACCTGGATGTCCAAGGCGATCATGCCAAATCATAAATATCTTTGGATTAGTGCACTTTTGGTGCATCACAACATTTGATTCAATCATTCTCATCGATTTATAATACAACCCAGATGAGAAAGTAGGCAACTTTTCTAAAATGAGCTTCTGGCTCGAATTCATTTGAGTAATAAGAAAAAGCTCTTTGTTGCCTTCATCGATGGTTCAATATGATAACCATTACGACGTATATCTTTAAAACTCAATAAATTTCTTCTAAACTTTGAAGAAAATAGAGCATCGTCAATACAAAATGTTGTGCCCTTTGACAACATGATATATGCTCTTCCGGATCCTTCAATTAAATTTGATGAACCCGATATGGTATTGACATTTGCATTGCTTAATTTTAATCATTGAAAATACTTCTTATTTGTAAGAATTGTGTGAGTTGTAGCACTGTCTACCGGACAAACATCATCACCATTCAATTCATCAGTAAGATCCATGCCTAAAAATTGGAGAATGGCACAAAAAAATCTCTTGTAAAAGGAACACCACGTACTTCCATAATTGGTAGAGCCTTTGTGCTGATAACGTGTTGTAAGATAAAGGATAAAGAGATTGGAGACAAGAAAATAAACAAGACATAGAAATTGTAGAAAATTAGTCCTGTCACACCCTTGAAAAGGTCGGAATGGAGTAACCAAAATTTTTCTTGAGTTCTCCCTCTTTTCTGTGTGCGGTACTAAGGCAATGCCCCTGCCAAAGCCTCAGTCAGCCTTCCAAACTTGCTCACAGCTTAGGATCAGCCCCGCACGCCTTCGGCCCAACCCTTGGACACTTAGCCAATCACTCACACACCCTATCTCAGAGATGCACGAGGATGAAGGGAAAGGAGCCTTTCATTTCCAAATATCCTTGCAAAATCCTCCCTCACAAGCCGAGGGAATAGCTTAGCTTCCGACGCTCCAAAAAACCCTTCCAGCCCACAAATGGCTCGGCCAAACACCCTTGGCCGTGGCCTGCACTTAGCCACACTCGGCCTAAGTGTTGGCCAATGGAATTCCCACAAAGGCACACCCTTTTTCTTAGAGTCCCACGCTCGGCCTGCACCCAGAACTTTTCCAAGTGCCCGAGCTCCCTCAGCCTAAGCTCTCTCGGACTCCACAGGAACCCCAACTCCAGCTCTCAACAAAGCCCTTCACAAGCTAGCCTAAGAGCCTCTTCTTCCAGCCCTCAACCAGCCAGAACCCAAGCCCTTTTATAGGCATCCCTTGGGTTGGTTACAAAGGCAGTTACAAGGCTAACCACCTAACTGATTCAGTTGGGTTGGTTGCAACTCCCCCAACTGACTTCGGTTAGCTGTTGCAACCGATTCTTGATTCTTGGCTCAGCCCATGTGTCAAAAGCCAAGTCAGCCAACCAGCCATTGGCTTGTCCGCCCGTGTGTCCAAACCAGCCAAGCCTTGTCCGCCCGGCCGCCCAGCACCTTGGTCCCTTGTCCGCCCGCGTGTCCAGACCAGCCGGCAGCCCCATGTCGCATGGTCTGGCTGGGTGTCTTGCGGTCTGGCTGTAGTCCAGCCCGCTGTCGCCCAGCCAGGTCGGCTGCCGCACCAAGGCACCGCACGGCAATCGGCCTGCGCGCGCTCCGCTGCGCGCGCCCGTGCTCAGTCCCGCGTGCCCCGTGCGCACTCATCTTTGCCAGGCGGTCGGCTGCGCGCGCGCCTGCGCGTAGCCCCATTTGGTCTCGGCGAGGTTTGCCGCATCCGGCCCATCCGCATGCGTTGCTCGCGCGCCGTCCGTCCAAGCCGTCCAGCCGTGCGCGCGCGGGCGCACGGCCTGCCCTGTGTGCGCGCGTCATGCGCGCCAGGCCAGCCCCATGCCAACTCTGTGTGCGCGCCCCACGCGCGCCTGGCCTTGGCACGGCCAGACTTCGACGCGCCAGCCCTCGCGCCGATGTTCCCGAATCCGACTTGGTTTCCTCATGGCCAGCTCTTGGCGGGCGACTGTCCTGCGCCCAGGGCAGCGCCCAAGCCGACTGTGCGCGCCCTCCACACAGTCCTGCGCCTGGCCCTGCCGTGCCACCTGCGCACGGCCAAGACGTGGGCCAAGCATCAAAACCTGCTGCGCCGCCTGCGCACAGCTTCCGTTGCGCCCAGCTCTGCCGTGCCGCCTGCGCACAGCCGAAGCATGGGCCAAGCTTCTGTGCCTACTGTGCCACCTGCGCACAGTCTCCGTCGCGCCCGACCCAACCGTGCCACCTGCGCACGGCCAGAACTTGGGCCGAGCGCCCATGCGCGCGTGCCCCCGCGCGCTAGGCCTAATGGCGTGACACCAGGGGACTTGGGCCCGGTCCGTCGCTGAGGACGCTTCTCCAGATCACAATTCGGGAGGCGCGGCCGCCCGATTCTCAAGCTGGGCTGGGCCCGGTTCGCTCGCCGTTACTAGGGGAATCCTCGTAAGTTTCTTCTCCTCCGCTTATTGATATGCTTAAGCTCGGCGGGTGGCCCCGCCTGACCTGGTGTCACACCCTTGAAAAGGTCGGAATGGAGTAACCAAATTTTTCTTGAGTTCTCCCTCTTTTCGGTGTGCGGCACCAAGTCTTGGCCGTGCCCAAGCCCTTGGTCAGCCTCCTTGTGCAAACCGGGGTAGGATCGACCCCCTGAGCACCCTTGGTTTGGCTCTAAAACAGCCACCAAGTCCCCCACTTCTCAAGGTCTTGCCTAAGTCCCTTTTACCTTAGACAACTCCCCCAAGACTAGGTAGATAACTAGGTTAGAAGGCCCCTCGCTGATTTTGCTCACCTCAGCCCTTCTAAACCCTGTGGACAACTCCTTTTGGCCCGGCCAAGAACCCTTTGGCCGTGGGAAACCTTCACCTTGCTTCCTTCTTTGGACCCCCACACAAGACCTCTTATCTCACCTCTTTTCGGCCTCTTTTGGCTACACTTTGGACCTTCCCAAATGCCCCAAACCCTTCAGCCCGAGATGCTCCCAACAAGGCTCCTGGTGGACTCCAAAAGAATGGCTAGGCTACCTTTGTTTCCCATGAACACACAACATATTGCACATGAGGATAAGGGGAAAGGGATGTGTATTTCTTCCCAAGAATACAAGAATGTGCCCTCACAAACCGAGGGGCTAGCTAAAATACAAAACTCACGTATTCAGCCTTTCTTTGCCCTGAAAACCCCCTTTCAGCTAACACTTAGCCCGGCCAAAGACCCTCTTTGGTCGTGGGATGCACCCGCCTCCTCCTAGGACCGAATGCCCTCCCTCTTTTGGCACACGAAATCCTCACCAAGCCACCCAAAGGAAATCCCCACAAGGACTGCACTCACCTCTGTTTGCTCCTTTTGGCCAGCACTTGGAACCCTCCCAAGTGGCCAACAGCCTCAGCCTGAAGTGCCCACAGCAGCCTCCTGGATGCCTCCGCAAGTGCCCGGCCAAGGACCTTCAGAATGCCTCAAAGCCTTGGCTAGAATCCTACCACAAGACCTCAGCCAAAATCCTCCTCACGCATCCGGCTAGGGCCCTTTTATAGCCTACCCTTAGCCATCTGGTTGCAGCCTCCCCCAAGCTGAACCAATCCGTGTGCAAGCCCTCCACGGCCTCCCATTGGTCAATAGGCCTTTCACCCGGATTTGTGCTTCCTTAGCGGTTGAGGAATGAGCTTCCTCCTGCCCAGCTGCCCCGCAGCCTACCCAGCCACCGCCCAATGCACCGCAGCCTGCCAAGTGTCCATGGACAGCCCATGTGACTGCCCGCTTGCAGCCTGCTGAGGGAACAGCCCATGTGCGGCTGTCTGCACAACCGCCCAGGGCCGCCCGGCGCCCTGGTCCGCCCGCGCGCGCGCCCAGGCCCGGCCGCGCGCGCGCCTGCGCGCGGCCAACGCACTGCGCCAAACTGGGCGGGCGCGCACCTGCGCCCGCAGCCTCTTGTGCGCGCCTGCCTGCGCGCAGCAGTGGCCTGCCCGGCCACTGCTCTGGCCTGTCGCTCGGCCGCGTGTGCACCTGCGCGCGGCCTTGCTGGACTTGGGCGCGCCCCGCGCGCCCTTCGCGCTGCTGCCACTCGGCCGCGCGCGCACTTGTGCGCAGCCCTGCTGGTCCGCCGTCTCTGCGCGTGCACGCCCCGCGCGCACGCTGATCAAGGTCTGGCCTCGGCCACGCGCCCCTTGCGCGGCCCTCGCGTCCTTCCTGCCGTGCGCCCCGCGCACTGCCCTAGCACAAGGCCCGGCCCTGGCTCACCTGGCCGCGCGCGCACCTGCGCGCGGTCCAGCTCCTCTGCGCGCGTCCTACGCGCGTCAATGCCGCTCTGCCGTGCGCATGCCCGCGCATGATCCGCCGACTGTGTGTGCGCGCCGCACGCGCACTTCTCTGCTCGTCCTGGCCACGCGCGCTCCTGCGCACGGCCTGCTCGCGGCCAAGTCTGGGCACGCGTCTCTTGCTTATGCCGTCCCGAGGCCTGGTGCGTGCGCCTCCTTCGCACGCCGCAGCGTCCGCCCTTCCGTGCCCCGCGCACGGCCTGCAGGTGGGCCGACGCCTACGCGCCCCGCGCGCTCTCTTGGCCTCCACGCTTGACCCATCCACGCGCGCCTTTGCGCATGGGCCAGCATCCGCGCACGCCACCGTTGCGTGCGCCCCTGTGCACAGGCTGGATCCGGCCTGTCTCCACTGCACAGGGCTACTGCCGTTTGCGCTGCAACCTGCACACTGTGCAGTGCGCACAAGGCCTGGCCACGGCCAAGTGCTCGGCACGCCTCCTGCGCGCCCGTGGCCATCCTGCGTGCGTACACCCGCGCACGCCCCAGCGCCTGGCCCGGCTGTGCTCCTCCTTCGCACAGCCCGTGCACAGGCCAGCGCCGGCCTTTGGCCACTCGCGTGTGCTCCGCCGCACACTTCCTCGCTCTGCCCGGCCGTGCGCCCAGTGCCACGGCCTGCGCATGGCAGAGCCCGCGCACGCCCCGCGCGCGCCATAGCCAGGGGTGTGACAATCCTCCCCCGGCGGAAGAAGTCGACGCCCTCGTCGACGGCTCCCCTCAAGGCAACCCGAATGGTGGACCTCCGCCTCATGTTGCCTCGCCCGTCCGCGGCTTTTCCCCTCACCTTCGGTCCCATACCCGAAAGTGGGGTCAAACCTGCGGCCTTGGATCCTTCTCCCGGTCCCATACCCAGAAGATCGTCCAAGTCCACCATCAAGGACTCCTCCTCATGGCCGGCCGTTCCCCTCTTCAGGAACGGCCGTGTGCGCTGTGCACAGGCTGGATCCGGCCTGTCTCCGCTGCATAGGGCCACTGTCGTTTGCGCTGCAACCTGCGCACTGTGCAGTGCGCACAAGGCCTGACCACGGCCAAGTGCTTGGCACGCCTCCTGCGCCCCCGTGGCCATCCTGCGTGCGTACACCCGCGCACGCCCCGGCGCCTGGCCCGGCTGTGCTCCTTCGCACAGCCTGTGCACAGGCCAGCGCCGGCCTTTGGCCACTCGCGTGTGCTCCGCCGCACACTTCCTCGCTCTGCCCGGCCGTGCGCCCAGTGCCACGGCCTGCGCACGGAGACGTGCGCGAATGCTGGCCCATGTGCAAAGGCGCGCGTGGATGGGTCAAGCGTGGAGGCCAAGAGAGCGCGCGAGGCGCGTAGGCATCGGCCCACCTGCAGGCCGTGCGTGGGGCACGGAAGGGCGGACGCTGCGGCGTGCGAAGGAGGTGCACGCACCAGGCCTTGGGACGGCATGCGCAAGAGACGCGTGCCCAGACTTGGCCGTGAGCAAGCCGGGCGCAGGAGCGCGCGCGGCCAGGCCGAGCGGAGATGTGCGGGCGCGGCGCGCGCACACAGTCGGCGGACCGTGCGCGGGCGTGCGCACGACAGAGCGGCAATGACGCGCGCTGGGCGCGCGCAGAGGAGTTAGACCGTGCGCAGGTGCGCGCGCGGCCAGGTGAGCCAGGGCCGGGCCTTGCGCTAGGGCAGTGCGCGGGGCGCACGACAGGAAGGATGCGAGGGCCACGCTAGGGGCGCGTGGCCGAGGCCAGACCCTAATCAGCGTGCGCGCGGGGCGTGCACGCGCAGAGAGGGCGGACCAGCGGGGCCGCGCACAAGTGCGCGCGCGGCTGAGTGGCAGCAGCGCGAAGGGCGCGCGGGGCGCGCCCAAGTCCAGCAAGGTCGCGCGCAGGTGCGCACGCGGCCGAGCGACCAAGGCACCAGGCGGGGCGCGCAGGACGTGCGCGGCGCGCGGGCGCGCAGGACGTGCGCGGCGCGCGGGCGCGCAGGGCGCGCACGGGGCGCACGCGCGGGCGCAGGGCGCGTGCAGCCTGCGGCTGGCCTGGACAGCGGCCATGCGCTGGGGAGCAGACGCCCGACAGCAGCACATGGGCTGCCGGGCGGGGCAGTCTGCTGGGCGCTGGACGGGCAGCGGGTCAGGCAGCCGGGCAGCAGGCCAGCCTTGCAGGGCTGGGCAGTCACATGGGCTGTCCATGGACACTTGGCAGGCTGCTGTGCATTGGACGGTGGCTGGGCAGGTTGCTGGGCAGCTGGGCAGGAGGAAGCACATTCCTCAACCGCCATGGAAGCACAAATCCGGGTGAAGGTCTTGTTGGCCAATGGGAGGCGAGGAAGGCATGGCACACGGATTGTGGTGCTAAGGGGTGGTTGCAACCGGCTAGGGAAGTGCCATCTCCAAGGGCACTATAAAAGGCCTTGGGCGGTTGCATGGAAAAAGGGTTGGAGAAAGAGAGCTTGGAGGCTTGGACGGGCTGCTTTTGGGGCTGTTTTGAGGGTCGCCAATGGAGTGCCGGGCCACTAGGCCCTTGTTCAAGAGGAGCTTGGCCAAGGCACGTTTGGCAGAGGCCAAAGAGAAGGCTTCCTTGTGGAAGACTTGTGAGCCAAGGGAGGGTTCCTTGGCCGACCACTTTGGGGTTCCTTGGAGGCTTCGGGAGGAAAGCCTAGGCCTAAGTGTGGGCTGAAGGGGAGTTCGAAAGAGGTGAGCTATCCTTGTACATGCGTCCACCAAATGGAGTTTTGTGAGGGTTCTATTTGGGGTTGGGGGCAAAGGTTGGCTGGGGTTTTTAGAGGGGCCAATGTAGTGGCTATCTCCTCGGTTTGTGAGGAGGGATTTGTGTTGGTATGAGCAATACAAGCCTTCTTTCCCCTAAAGACTTGTGCCTATGTGTGTGCTCGATAGGATAGGATCTTGGCAAGGGTTTCAGCCGAGCCAAGACGCATGCGGGGCTTGATCCGGCCTTGGCGCATGCAAGAGGCTGACTAGTGGTGGGTAGCCAACTCCACACTAGTGCCGCACACCGAAAAGAGGGAGAACTCAAGGGAAAAATTTGGTTACTCCATTCCGACCTTTTCAAGGGTGTGACCGAAATTTGCTGGGATCTATGCGTGGAAGTTTGAATCACAGAGGGATTATGGTAGAAGAGATTGGATCCGGCTGGGAATGAACTGAGAACAGGGGATAAGCTTGTAATCCGAGATGCATGGGATTTTGGATAAGGAAGAGATGCTCATCGGCTGGGTTTGAATGTTTGATTTCTTTTAGCTCGGAACAGGGGAGCTGGGATTTAGTTGGGAACGTGATTCGTGGAAGCTTTGGAACGTTGGGAGATCTGGGATCGTCCAAGTTCCCCTCTTCAGGAACTAATAGTATTTCTTATTTCTTTTTATGTCTTTCTTTCTCTTTTCACTTGTGTACATTTCATCCTCCTCAAGGTATCCTTTTATAGGCCTAGGATTATAATGAGGAGATATAATTGTCATAATCACAAAACACCCAAAGGACGAGAAGATAAAAAGGTGGTGAATGTAGACATCCCCAAGGGATAAGGGGCACATCTAGGAGTTATAAAAGATAGAAAACCCAAGAGATAGGGAAACCCAAGAGATGGGGAAACCCAAGAGATGAAAGCTAAGTGGTCATCCATCTAAATATGGTGGATCCATAACAAAAATTATCTTTCTTTTCAAAAGCTTGCTTTTTATTTTTAGCATCCTTCTAACGTATCAAAATTTTTTAGTGCTTCAACCTTTTATGAGAATAAACAGCGTCAACACTTCTTTGCTTTTTTTTTCTTTTTTTTTTTGTAAACTAGCCGCTCATGCTAATCTCGCATGAGCATTGCCTACAGAGTCAAGAGCCAAAATACTTTACAGTGGTGGAAGAATATGTACATAGCGAGTCCAAAAAATCTCTCTAGAATGATGAGCAGCAAAGGAGGTGACCCAGTCAATGGCTCTGTTCGTCTTCCGAAACATATGGGCAAGCTGAAAAACAACACACTTTTGTAATAACCGTCTGACGTCCTCTAGAAGCAGATGATCGAAAATCTCAGACCTCTTTTGTAGAATCCACTCTACCATCTTTACTAAGTCTCCCTCCAGGATGATGCCCTGAGCTCCGCCTTCAGAATAGATGACTCGAAGGTGCGTCACCCACCAACCACAATCAGCCTGGACTCATGATTCTTAATCACACTTCTTTGCTCTTAAAAAGATGGTAGTTTACCCATCTATGATCTATCCAAGACATATGATTATAAATGCGATTCCACAATTACGGCAGATAGCTGTTATTAGAGAAATAGCTCAATCGCAGAACATGAACCCTAATCTAGTGATTATTTCGGTAATCTTTAATAAAACTCTAATAAATGAACCCAACAAGATACAGACAGTAAAGGATGCCAGCGCCTGCGTATATGCGCGCAGATGCAAGCACACGGATTTTTCTTGTATCTTTTTGAGGTCTACGCCGCTTTCTTCAATGCAGTCGCCACTCGAACGCTACCGCGAGGCTCGTCTCCATGGTCACCGTCGCGAAATTACAAGTAGCTCCTCTAGCACTCAGCACGTATCCAACCTAGAAAAAACTGAAGTGGGCCCCACTTGAAGGAACTCACGCCGTATGAGCTGATCGGTGGCAAACCCTGTTTGCTGTTCCAGCATCCGAATCCGTGGCAGATCGCTCCACGACAATGATACAATGCACCAAATTCCCAACCCACGTTCTCTATTTCACCCTTTTTCTCCCTCTCTATCTATCCAAGACGGTTCTCTCCAGTCTCCACCAGGAGTTCCGGCTGGTGCCCTCTCCACCACACTTCTGGGAGCCCCTTCCTTCCTTTCTTTGCCTCTCACTTCCCCTCGTTCTCTCGATCCTGATAACCTTTCTCCCTCTCATCCCCTCCCCCCTTCCTCTTTTATAATCTGTGGCGGTGGATCTCTGCGCTCCTCCAACCATCCCTTGGGTGACGATCACAAACGGATGTGGCCCCCCTCCCTTAACCACATTATTCTACTCCCTGTTTCTTTACTTACCCCACTGAGTCAACCTCTCGCTCCCTCTTCCCCTCTCCTTCACCACTATTACGTGTGCCTTCTCCTTTGTGTTTCGGGATTGCCAATTAGGTGAGCTTGGTTCTTCCTGTCGTCGTAATGTTTGTTGAATTTATCTCTAGGAGAAATATTGGCTATCCATTTTTTTTTTTATGGTTTTTGATAGCGGGATCAGATTATTGATTGAGTTTAATCTATTCTCATTTTTTCGGAGTTTAATCTGACGGGAAGTTGCAATTGCATGGCAGAAGCGTGTACCGCTCTCTCTCACTCTCTCGGGGCCATCAGTTAACTCACCATGTCTCCGAAACCCTTGGACTACGAGTCGCTGAACGAGAATGTAAAGAAGGTTGCGTATGCTGTTAGAGGAGAGCTTTATCTACGGGCTTCCGAGCTGCAGAAAGAAGGGAAGAAGGTTTGTTTCTTTTAATCCGTGGCCTTTCTTATTGTAGAGTTGCAGTATTTCCACTCGGTGGTAACCTGAAATTGCAATAGTAATTGTAATAATCCTAATAATAACAAAAGTACTAATAGTTATAATGCGACTGAGACAAGTTACATATAAACCCATGAACATTTATCAATGATCATGCCAAAAATGAAATATGTAACCCGTTGCTGCTGGAAATCGGCCCGACCAAAATGCTGAGCTGCTGGAGGGCTCGGACGATTAGTTGTTCAAACCGTAGAAGCTCGCCATATATTGTGATGTGCTTCCGTAATGAGGTGTTGGCTGCTATGCTTGGGTGGCGATGGCTCCAACTCTACTCACTCCCGAGGTGGTGCCAGAAGGAGGAGACAGTGCATGGACTTTTGTTTGCCCACGATGTGGGTTGATGTTTCTACATAGGTCGTTATTGTCTTGACGAAGATTGGTTAGCTTGCCAGGTCTTTAGCTCGAAGGCCGGTGAGACAAAAGGTCTGTATATCCTCTTGGGCTATCTTGACCAAGAGAGGTCGGTTGGCTCGCCAATTCTTCTAATCAGAGGTCTGTAGATGGAAGGTCGACATCTCCACTTGGGTCGTTCTGATTTGGAGAGGACAGTTGACTCACCAAGTCTTCGGCTCAAAGGCCGGTGGATGGGAGATTAGCATCTCCATTTGAATCATCTCGAATTGGAGAGGTCGGTTGGCTCGCCAAGTGTTCGGCTTGGAGGCCGATAGTCGGAAGGTTGGCATCTCCACTTGGACTCTTCCGATCCAAAGAGGTCGGTTGGCTTGTCAAATCATCCAGCTCAGAGGCCGGTTGATGGAGGTCGGCATCTACACTTGGGTCATCTAACCTGAAGTTGGCTCACCAAATTTTTGGTTCGAAGGCTGGTACGGGAGGTTTGCAATTTCACTTAGGCCGTCTCGACTTGGAAGCCCCCTTTGGAAGCTTCCCTAAAAACTTCATAACCACATTTGCAGGTTGGGGTTGTTGGATGGCTCGCTCAATGAACGGAGATGTAGCCTCCATGAAAACTCCATCAGAAACTTTTTAACCACGAAGGCTTGCAGGTCGTGGCCGTTAGATGCTCGAATGTGCCTTTGTCGATGGTCGTATCGAGATGCATCTAACCTCATGCTCGCTTGGGAGCTAGGTACCTATCCTAAAACACTTAAGATAATTTTTTCCAAGAAGAAAAGAGTTTCATTGATAAGTCGGGTTTACAGAATGCGTTGATGCATCTTACTAATGATAAGCTCGGAGGTTGGCTGACTTTCACGTCCAAAGTATGCCCTCTTTAGATGATCCAAATGGTAGCTTCCTGGGCGTATGACCTTGAATACTTTTGTTGGGCCACTTCCGTCCTTTTGAGCACCAGATCTTTAGGTCATAAGAATTTAACTTTCACTCGGGAGTTTCCGAGAGCTTTTAGGCACCGAGCTCAAAGTTTTTGGCCGAGCTTGAGGCTGGCGAGGAGGGCCTCATGCTCGGCCTCGTTGTTGGATGCCTTGAAGCCAAAATGCAAGGTATAATCCACCACGACTCCATCAGAGCTGGTGAGGATTAACCCAGCTTCGCTTCTGTTCGTGTTGGAGGATTTGCCAACATGGAGCATCCAAAAATTTTTTAGCTTGTGCTCCTCTAGCTTCGTGCTGACCTCAGCATCCTTAAGAATTTTGCACTCCATAAGGAAGTCGGCTAGTGCTTGAGCTTTGATGGTTGGTCGAGGTTGATAGTGGATGTCGACCTCCCTGAGCTCGACTACCCATTTAATTAACTTTCTCGACATATCTAGCTTCTGCTGGACTTGCCTCAGTGGATGATCGGTCAGCACGGTGATGAAATTGGCCTAAAAGTAGGGCCAAAGTCTTCTAGCCGAGGTAATGAGAATATAGGGTACCTTTGTGAGCTTAGAATATCTTGTCTCAGCATCTCGGAGGACTCGATTTGTGTAGTAGATTGGCCTCTATGCTTCATCTTCTTCTCGGACGAGAATCGAGCTTAGCACCAAGGGGGATATAGTCGAATAAAGATAAAGTATTTTCTCTAATTTCGGTTTGGTAAGTAGTGGCAATGAGTTGAGGTAGTCTCGGAGCTGGTCAAAGGCGGCTTGATACTTTTTGGACCACTGAAAATTCTTGATTTACATCAGCACTTTGAAGAAGGGAAGACATCTTTCCATTGATCTCGCCACAAATCTGCTGAGCGTCGCAACGCGACCTGCTAGATGCTATACCTCTTTCGTCCTTGGGGGCTTAATTTCCAGCATAGTATGGATCTTTTTCGGATTAGGTCAATCCCGTACTCTGTCACCATAAACCCGAGAAATTTTTTTGAGGTAACCCTGAAGGTGTACTTGTTCGAATTGAGCTTCATGTGATACTTTTTCAGAGTTTAGAAGGTCTTTCTGACGTCGGTCACATGATACTCAGCCTGCCTTCTTTTGACGTCGGTCACATGAAGTTCAACATCTGGTGATCTAACATGGCGTCTTCAAGCTGGTCGATCCTCGACAATGGAATGTTGTCTTTGGGAAGTCAATAAACACTCCATTTCACATTAGCTTTCTTTGCAGGGACGACGTTGGTCAGGTAGTCGGGGTCATCCTCTCACTGCTTGATGGCAAAAAGGGTGTTGAAACCTTTTCTCTATCTTTGGCTGCTCATAAGATGTGCAGCGAACATTCAATCGAACTGCTCAAAAGGATGGATGGAGTTCGGTTGAAGCCTAGTGTACCATAGCCAAGCCGCCTTCCGAAGCGTGGCTGGGAAGGCTCTGCATAGTATTGAATCGGTGGCTCTTATGAGCATCATGAAAGCTTTGAAGCTTTCTAAGTGGTCCAAAAGCTCGATAGTTCCCTCGTACGTCTCAAGCTGTAACATCTTGAACTAGGGAGGAATAGGCTCCTCCATAATCTTTGCCAAGAAGGAGGGCTCGATGGTGAACTCGACATCATTCCTAAGCTCAGCGTGGTGTTGCCTCAAGGCTACGAGGTGGCGGTCCATCTCTTAAAGCTCGCGGTCAAGGATGCCCTCCTTCCTGGAGGCTCTTTCAAATTAGCGGGGTAAGGAGTGGCCAAACGTTGATCCCTCCCGAGATGGTGAGCTCGGGGATCGACGCCTATTGTCTTGTTTAGGGCTTCATGGATGAGAATGACGGTTATGCGAGGCCTTCCCCCAGGCTCCAAGGACAGGAGCGGTGGCTCTGCTGAGCCGGCCCTAGACTCCGAGGAGGGGAGGGTGGCTCAGCTATGCAAGGACACCGTGGTCGCTCGGCCCATGAGCTTGCTGCTGGTGCTGGTTGATGGTCATCTGCTGCAAGTTCTGGACGACTAGAGTCAGCACCTGAATCTGCTGTATGAGTAGGTGAAATTGCTCAGTAGTAACCATTGGTGTTGCTTGTGGCTCTGGTAGAGGCAGAGCCTTTCAAGGGCGCTGTAGAGAGCCGTCAAATTCTACAGGCATATTTGGCTAGGTAGTTGAGGGTGCTGCCTATGCTTTTCGAGGCTTCATGACTGAGTTGTCTGTTGTTTGGTGAAACCTCTGGTAGTGGGATCATGGGCTTTTCCTTTAGTGCCAATCTACTGTTGTTGGAAATTGGCCCGACCAAAGTGCGGAGCTGGTTGAGTTGTTGGAGAGCTCGGATGCTTGGTTATTCAGACCATTGAGGTTGGCCAAAGATCGTGATGTGCCTCCGAGGTGACGAGGTCGTGGTTGCTATGCTTGGGTGGTGATGTCTCCAATGCCGCTCGCTCTCGAAGTGGTGCTGGAAAGAGAGGATCGTGCTCGAATCTTCGCTCTAATGCTGAATCTGACCTAAAACAACAAAGATGAAGTCTTTTTGTTGGAGAGTGTCTGGAGGGGACTCTTCGATGCCTAAGTCAGACGGACTCTCAAGAAACAACGGAGGTGTTGTGAGAGTGGTAGAGCAACAGCACAAGGTAAGAAGGCTTGAGAGTACTTATATGGAAGGTTTCTCAAAAATGGTTTATATAGGAGAGGGTCAGCACCCCTTGCCGAGGAATTCAGGCGTACGGCTCGGCTATTTTTGGTAGCCCATCGCACGTCTTGAAGGTCAAGCATGGGCATTTCACTTGTGCATCGTGCTTCTCCTGTGCGGTTATGGAAACGACTCGTGATCGTGGCCGAGGTGTTGTTAGCTGGGGAGAGAATTTGAAATTCGAAAGACTTCCTGTGTCATTAGATCGACCATGTAGTGGGCTTTGACTGGTTGATTGGAGGCTTCGTGGCGAGCTTTGATTGGTCGATCTGCCACATCAGCTGTGGTTGGTTCCGAGGCATATCATAACCTATGAAGTCATGTATATATATCCATTGGGATCCTAAGTCAAGGCTATCATTGTCGCGTAATTGCATTGATAGTCTTTCTTATCAATGTAGTATATTGTTAAATTTCTTATAGTAAATTATCTGATTTGATGTATGGGATGTTATCAACTTCTACAGCATTTGGTTTAAATGATTGCCTAATTCAGGTGTTGATACATTTCCATTGCAGTTGCTTTATCTAGGTACATACCCTAATTAATTAAATTCCAAGACTACATTTTGGAGCCCTTTCTCTATTTTGGGGGTGATTGTCTGCAAATATTCAGAAAGAGGGCCATCACGTGGAAAATATGCTTGTGATGTATAGGTGGTTAATGAAACATGGACAATTGTGATTTGTGAACAGCAAATTGGAATCATAGAGGAAATATGTGACGAAAAGGGTATAAAACATATGCAAAATTGAAAGTATCCGGTATGCAACACACATTATTGTACATCTTAAAGAAAATGAGGCTCTGATAAAGATTAATGGTCAGCAAATACCTGAGAAATCAATATGGAAATGTGACTGAACTTTAAGGTTGTTTCTGGGTGGATGAAGTGGAGAATTTTTAGATTGTCGTGAGAATTTAGTGATGCCATTGATTTTCAAAGGACTACTTTCAGAAGACACCAATCGGACTAGTTTGTTACAAGATTGAGTGGAGTGATAAAAGAGTTTTCCTGCATTGCTAGTTAAAGTAAAACTTAGTTTCATTTGTCTATGACTATTAGCTCTGGCTTTTCACAAGAGCAGGGGGCATGCAAACTTCTCCAAAATTTTGTTCCTACTTAAGTGGACTTAACATTTAGCCCAGGCTCTTGCAATTTATTTAAGACAATAAGGCAGATTAGCTTGTATGAATCGAGCTAAGCAAAGACAAAAGAATCCTTAACATAAGATATGCATCCTCAACCAGGTGAGCATGACATCAGTGTGAACGTGCTTGGTTTATGGGTAAACTTCAGTTGCTTAAGGTGAGAAATGAAGGTCAGGGTAAAAAATTAAGTCATGGAGAATTTTGAGTTGAGATTGTCTTCAATGTGCAACAAAAAGCTAGTGCGTGGTGTTTTGAGAGACTAAAATTTGATCAGATTCATTCAACAGAAGTGTATGTTAACCTTGGTTAAATTTGTCAGAAAGCTCTCAAGTTAGATATTGAATGTCAGGTAGCATGAATGTACTTCAGAATTCAAAACATGGTTCACAGTGCTGATACAAAATATATGCGACACAATCTGTTGTTATGCTGACTTATAATTACTGAGTTAGGCCTTTTTGTGCTCAATTATTTCAGTCTGGTACGCAATCATGTTGATGCATATGATTTTTTAATGGTGGTCTTCAGCTGCTAATAAAATTTGGACTACATCCCAACCACTTGAGATCTGAAATTTGAGTACATGCCAGTATTTAGGGACAGGCTTCCCTTTTCCTGAAAAATATGCCGTGCATGTTATAGTGATCTGAGCTGGATCTTTTTCTGTCTCACTGATCCTATTATTATTTGCAGATCATATTTACAAATGTTGGCAATCCTCATGCTCTAGGACAGAAGCCATTGACATTTCCTCGTCAGGTTTTTGACTTTTATTGCTTCTTCTTTGCCTATTTAATTGTGGATAGCTGTCATTCTTCTGTCTTTTGCTTAATAAAGTACGCCTTCCTGACACTTAAGTTTTGAGAAATCATTATGATGATCCAGCTCAAATTTGATGAAAATGCAACATTAGTTATCTGTATTTTGCTTTGCAAATTTGTCATGACAAGGCTCCTTTTCTCACAGGTGGTAGCATTATGTCAAGCTCCATTTTTATTAGATGATCCTAATGTGGGGCTTCTCTTCCCAGCAGATGCCATCGCTAGAGCTAAACATTATCTTTCATTGACTTCGGGTGGTTTAGGTATTTAATTTCACATATTTGGCGTTGTTATTCTCATTCCTCCAATTGTCTTTATGCATCTTATATCTTGATCTCCAATTTGCGGATAAAATTAAGAATTTCTTCCAGTACCTCCACCTATATAGGAAGAATTGAGTAGATATGAATTTGAAATGCAAAAAATGAAAAACAGTTTCACTGAGGAAACCTCACGTCAGAGACATAACAATCTACAATTTCAGCAAATCTCTGTTTGCCTTAAATCTGACATTGGAAAATTTGCTAACCAGGTAAATTCTTTTGTTGAAAAATAATATAAAATAAATTTGTTCTAGAACTTCAGTTGTTGAAATATCTAAATTCATGCCATCAGGCCAGCAATAAATGCATGGGTAACACCCTAGCTGCTATCTGATAGCCTTGAACATTG
The DNA here is from genome assembly GCF_009389715.1 of Phoenix dactylifera. Taxonomy (NCBI): domain Eukaryota; kingdom Viridiplantae; phylum Streptophyta; class Magnoliopsida; order Arecales; family Arecaceae; genus Phoenix; species Phoenix dactylifera. Next base: position 1,568,398 of record NW_024067678.1, on the reverse strand, counting down.
TGCACAGGAAAAACTTCCTTGCATTGTTCTAAATTCTGGAAGCAGAAATAAGTGTCCTTGGACACTCTTCCTTCTAAAGCTTGTTGTATATGCTGAGCAAAAATGAAGTTGGTGACATCAAATCCTAGGCTCCCCAAAATGACTTACATGATATCTAGGTGATATGTTGCAGGGTTGCTGTAAAAGACAGAGAGGCATACTTCACAACCTGTGTCATCTAGAACATCATTTGGATAAATACTAAATGTAACTGGATGAAATCCAAAGTCTGAGAAGTTTTGTGAGCCTTGTATGGTTGGCTAGTTGGGAATGGTAGTACGCTTGTCACTAGTGTTGCATAGACATAGATATAAGAATCGGGTTCAGATTTGACTTGACAAGAGGGAAAGAGAGATGCAGGGATGCATAGGATAAATTACTAATTTCAACCTTTAAACATCATTTGTTTAAACATTAAAGGGAGACTTTAAAAAGATATTGTTTGTTAAGGGCGTTCAATATACTATTTTCATCCAAATTTCCAATTAGTTTAAGGATATAAGAAAAAAAATTCTTTACAGTGTTATTTCATGACCTACATTCTTGGCCAATCACTAACAAGAACAAATATGGACTTCTAACATGAAAATAAAGGGTCAAACTCATTGGTCGGACAGTTCAACTCTCCACCAATCTTTAAAATTGACAACCATAGGACTTCGTAAGTATCCAAGTGTCTAATAAGCATTCGACTCATATATGTATCAGACTTGGATTTTTGGATCTCGAGGCTAGTGTCCAAGTAACACAACTTGTTCAATGATTTACTGTTCAATGATATTTGAATCTTCGATCAAGGATATGCTTCTATATGGAAGAATTAGTAACAAGTGAACAAAAAATTATTAAATATGATGTATAAATTACCTAATGAGAAGTGGTGTTGTACCATCAAGAGTCTAGGAAATTGAAGATGTCAAGGAAATTCATTTCTTAAGCTTCATTGCATAACCCTTAGCACTTTCATGTAGTCATGAAGACCAGAGTAAAAAAAAATGGGGGTTGGGGGTGGGGGGGGGAGACCATTTAAACTAGTATTCTGCATTCTTGAGATCAAGGACTGTTGTGCCGCATTCTTGAGATCAAGGACTGTTGTGCCGAAACCAGAGCCCAGACCGGTTGCCCAGCAGCATGGCTCGGTACACCCCTATGTCATTTTGTGCCGGGCTCGTACCGATACAGTAGAGAGAGTGAGGGAGAGAGAGAACGGGAGAGAGAAAGAGAGAGAGAAGGGGGAGAGAGGGAGGAAGAGAGGAGGGTGGCGGAGGCTGGTGATCTTTGTGGAGGCAGAGAAGGGGCTCTGCCTCCGATTTTCCTGTTTCGTTGAAATATGGGTCCCAGAGGGGGCCCCTTTTTTTTTCATGCCGACTTCACTTAAAAATCTCGAAAATAAAAAGAGCCTCTCTGGGACCCCTATTTCGCCCCTCCAATGCCTCCTCTGCACGGCTCGTTGGCCGGCCTCCACCTCTCTCTCACTTCCTTCCTCACCCTCGCCCTCTCTCCCCTGCTCTCTCTTCCTCTCTTCTCCTTCTCTTCCTCCATCGTCGATTTCTCGTTTTGTTTGCTAGAACTATCCCGGTCCGCTGGTATGACTCGGTACGCCCCGAACCGGGTGGTTCGGAACGATTCCGCCGACCATACTTGAGATTCAAACATTCATTTGCTACCATCTTTGTGTAGTGAACTAAAATATGGTACTCTCCAATTGCAGTCACAAGAGTTGATATTTGCTAGTTTATCTTATTTTCCCATATTTCCCCTGGTATTTTTCTTATCTTGTAAAACAAATTTTGCTATGATTTGTAATTACATGCTTAGGCTTGGATTAATGTTTTTCATCAATTATTATCATGCAAAGTTTCAAAAAGTTCAACATGGAATGCAGGCTTCTCTCTTCTTTTTTTATATTAAGTTAACCATGTGAACTTGAATGAGAGCCCTCACTGTTTTTTTGACAGGTGCATATAGTGATTCTCGAGGTCTGACTGGAATAAGGAAGGAAATTGCGGATTTTATTGAGAGGCGTGATGGGTACCCTAGGTAATAAAATAGATATTTATGATGATGGGGCATATATAGTTTCAGTTTGTGCAACCACAGTTGATTATATATATTGCACTTTTTGCAGTGATCCAGAACTTGTATTTCTCACTGATGGTGCCAGCAAAGGTGTAATGCAGATACTAAACACCATTATCAGAAACGAGAAGGATGGGGTATAATCCTTCTTGAACGACTGCAAACATATTTATAATATGAAGACCAACCTTTGTTAAAAAAATTGACATTTTTAACTTCTATGTTACTTCTTTTACTCTTCTTTGGTTCTCTGAGTTTGGCATTTAGTATCCTATCTTTGGCAGATTTTGGTTCCAGTTCCTCAATACCCCCTTTATTCAGCTACAATATCATTATATGGTGGTTGTCTTGTTCCATATTATTTAGAAGAGGAGGCAAATTGGAGTCTTGACTTCTATAATATTCGCCAATCTGTAGCAGCAGCACGTTCAAAAGGGATAACTGTAAGTACTTGGCTATGTTAAATCTCTTCTTCTTTTTTTCATTGTATTGTATCCATCCAAATAAACATTGAGGATATGCCTAAATATTAACAAGCAGTTCAATAAACCAAAAATTAACAAGAATTATTCGCATCATCCATGGATAATGGTTCTTGCTTCTTTTCCATACCATAAATGGCTAAATTCATGATCCCATGCTCAATTGTAATACTATGTTTTACTTTCACATTCAAGCATCCTACTTTAATAGCAAACTGTATAGCATCTCTTTCATTGATGATTTCAGGTTCGAGCCATGGTGATCATAAACCCAGGAAACCCTACTGGTCAATGTCTCAGTGAAGCCAATATTAGGGAATTGCTGAAATTTTGTTTCCAAGAAAACTTAGTCCTGCTTGCAGACGAAGTTTATCAGCAAAATGTATATCAGGATGAACGACCCTTTATAAGTGCAAGAAAGGTGAGCAATTTTATTGCATGTTTTTATCTCTGAAGCTGATCTGACAAATACTAGTTATCTGGAGTTCTACTTTAGCCTGAAAGTAATCACTCTTTGATATTTAAGATACTGTTTGACATGGGTCCGCCTATAAGCAAAGAGGTCCAGCTTGTGTCTTTCCACACTGTGTCAAAAGGATATTGGGGAGAATGTGGACAGCGTGGAGGATACTTTGAGATGACTAATCTTCCTCCTCAGGTATGCTGTTTCTGTCAAATGTCCTTTTCTTTATTTTCTGTAAATTAAGGGTCAATGATATATCACAGGAATCTTTATCTGTATACTGACATGTGCATATTTTGCTTTTGTAATATCATTTTATGATCTCAGAATTGCTAGGTACTTTTTTTTTGAATATTTGGAATGCTATCAATTTTTGCACCATAATATTTATAAGTTTTATCTTAGAATTTCTGAAAAAGGTAGACTAAATTTAAAAATTTACTAGTATGATTTCTCAATACTCGTTGTAATTGCCAACTCAGCATATTTTTTTGATGATTTGTACATTTACTTCTTTTCAGCAACTGGAATAATTTGAAAAAAAAAAAATTCATTTGTGCTGAAGTAATAGTGTTTTTACTAATGGGCATTAATGGATACAACATCTTTTTTGAACCCTCTGGTGTTATTAAAGGTGCATTTTTGCCAGTTCCAACATTATGAAAACAAATTGAGCATATACTTGATAAGGAAAAAGGGTAACAATGAAGTTTTCTTTCTTATGGTGATGAATAAATGGTTCAGAGACATATGAGGAATCAGGAAACAATGAATTTAGACATCTCAACATGAATACTCAGTAACTTTAGTACCTATATCAATTTATTGTAACTTGTCTGGTTTACTTTATAGCCAGATCCCATGGAAGTATGCTTGTAGTTTGTTGTAGTCCATAAAATACTGATACTTGTATTTACTTAATTTGGATATGGCACAGACAGTAGATGAGATCTACAAGGTTGCATCTGTTTCACTCAGTCCAAATGTCCCCGGGCAGATCTTTGTAAGTCAATAAGTTTTGTTAAAATGGTTTATTTTTAAATGTTCTTGTGACAATACAAATTGCGGTATTATGACAATATCAAAGTAAGTTTCCTGTTGCATACTTGTGCTATAATGCTACTTAAAGTTATATCTACTTATTTGGTTTATCCTATTCCCATTATTATATTGTTTCATGAAGCAAAAAACAACTTTATTTTCCAGTTAGGCTTGATGGTTAATCCTCCCAAACCAGGAGATATCTCATACGCGAGGTTTGTTGCAGAGAGGTATGATACGATTTGATGTAGTAATATTAATATACATGTATGAATGATACAGTTAGCATTTAACTTTGACCCATCTATATCTTTAAGTGTCATTCCCAAGTAAAGGCAATTAAAATTTTATGCTGTGATAAAGGTTGATGCATGATACATAGTTCCCAGCAGGTTATGTGCCTTTTGTGGGGTACAAACCACTGCTACCTATGAGTCTTATCCATTGGTCTAAATATCCTTTAATACCTCAAGCTATGGTGATTTAATATAGATGTATTGACATGATAACAAAAACTAAAGACAAGGGTCATCTTTTTTTGGCTAATTGCGGTTTGTAGATAGAAAAAATTGCCATATCATAAGGTTGTCATATTGACAATGCTGGGTTAATATATTCCTCTACATTCTTGAACATTTGTCATCTATATGATATAATGTGCCATTGTTTTATTCTGCAGCAAGGCTGTCCTTGAGTCCCTGAGGAGAAGAGCACATATAATGACCGATGGATTCAATAGTTGCAGAAATGTAGTTTGCAATTTTACAGAAGGTAATACATACCAAGCATTGTATCTGTCTTTGATTATTCTCAAAATTTCTGTCAACTCTCGAACTTGGCTGCTCATTTGAAAGTTGGTTCAGGAGCCATGTATTCATTCCCACAAATATGCTTACCACCAAAAGCAATTGAAGCTGCCAAAAAGGCTGGCAAAGCTCCTGATGTTTTCTATTGCCTCAAGCTCTTGGAAGCAACTGGCATTTCCACTGTTCCTGGCTCAGGTTTTGGCCAGAAAGAAGGGTAAGTATTCTGGAAGTTCTTTTATTCTTAAATATACCATTTTTCTAGTATCTTGTAGTTTTGGATCATAAAATTTTGGACAGAACTATTACATCTGTCTACAAGGTATATAGATATGTACATATGTACATATCTTCACATGCAAATATACACATATAGTTACATATAGATGTGTATATGTATGTAAGGTATGTGCTTAATTGATAGGTAATGATCAAAACTGCATCTTATATAATTGATTGTGCCCTATTTTGATGTCCTCCAATGTACCCCATACTTCAAGCCTGCATCACGCTGGTTTGGCACCCCAGCTTTTCTTTCTTGTGTTGATTCCTTTGATTGAAACCACAACACATGCAGAAAACTCATTCACATGCATTCTTGTTAAGATGAGATGTGGAGTCCAAATTGAGCATTCATGTCGATTCACGGCTTAGAGGCCCATGTCCTACAAGTTCTCGTATTTTAAATATCTTGTTGCAATTCATTTCTCAGTAAAGCAAACAAATTGCCAACTCTTGGTGATTCCATTCGATCAGAAAAAGCCCATCTCGACACATCAGGATTTTCAACTTACCTACTTAACATGCAGGCTTAAAATTCAAAATGAACAAAATCTTGATTTGTTAATACCTTCCAAGTGAGTCAGAATGCTCCTGTTACCAACTAGCACTTGCTTGGATGGTATCATTTTTGCCACTTGGGCAAAGGGGGCAAGAGTTCGATTCTGGTTGGAGTAAACCGTGAGGGTTGGAGTGGTTAGAAAGGCCGGGATTAGACCCTCCTAATCCCCCCCCGCCCCCCCCCCCCCCGCCCCCCCCAACCCACCCTCGGGGGATTCTGTTAATCGAGCATTTTAAAACCCTCTATTTCACATTACCCACAGGAGTGTTCATTTGGACATTAAACCTGTTGGGGAAACACTCAAAACATGAGTATAAACAAGCTTGATAAGATATTCGATCTGATATGTTGGATTTGATCTTTTGTCTGCAATTTTGTTTACCTAACTGACACCTTTTTCATCTCTAGGAGCTTGACTGCATTTGAATTTACAAAAAGATAATGATGAGTGAACAGAATTTCCATTTTAACTTCTCCCAGTATGTTTCAATGGAAATCATTAATTAATGTCTTCTAACCTTGGGGCAGGGTTTTCCATCTAAGAACAACCATCCTGCCAGCAGAGGAAGAAATGCCTGCTATAATGGCTAGTTTCAAGAAATTCAATGACGAGTTTATGGAACAATATGAAGACTACAGAGGCTACTCCAGGATGTAGGTTTGTTATATGGAATAAAATAAAGCATACTGAAGGTGCATGGGAAAAGAACTTCTCTACCTTTAAGATAATTTCTGAGAGTGTAAGTCAATAATGACTTCTCAAGATCTTATTATATAATGATTTGTAGAGGAAAATTTAAAATAAACCCCAGTCGTCTGTTATTGAAATTTGCCAAAGGAATCAGTGTATTGACTTTTACTGATTTCTCTCTTCGCCATTATTCTTCTAGTGGTCAGGGATTATTTTGTTTGAAACTTATGATTATTTTCAAATGCTGAAGTAGTTATCATAAATTATTGTCTTCATCATGCATTCATAACATCCTCCAAAAAATGGCTTGTTGATGAGCTTAAGTCATGCAGTAGCAAGAAATTGATCCATTTCCCTCTTCTATGTACGGTACTTCATGTAGATCAATAATGTCATTCATAAAATATTGTTTAGTTAGCATTTGTACGTAGAATATAGGGGGTTTGTTTGTGCAGTTTGATCTCCAATGGCTAACTCTTCAAAGATTCATTCGATAAAGTTGCTATTTTGTGATCTGAATGTCGTAGATACAAAATACCGAAATAATTAGAGAATAGTAAAACATAATGATATACTTTGGGACAACAGGTCTTTTGCCTTCTTCATATGTAATAGTGGTTGTATCTTTCACGTAAAAGGATTCACACATATCCAAAAAAGGATTCACACGTATCCATCCACGCACGCTTCGTCAGGCGGTGAGCTCTCTGTCCGTTGATTGAGCGTGTATGGTATTCGTACCACCGATGGCATGTGACTCGGGAATTGCCAAGGCCGGCGGGATTCCCTCGGGCCCGGAAACCCGCGTCGGACCCGACCCGTCGCATCGAAATGACGAGATGGCGAAGCAGGGGTCAAAAGCAAATGGCGCTGTCTGCCTCCTCGCGGGAGGAACCACCGCCGTCGCCGCCCGCGGAAGAAACACGGTCACGACGAAACGCTGCTTCCTGTTGGGGCTCATGTATCATTTCCTTCTACCAATCCTGGTCCAGAATTAATGAGCTCCGTCACCTCCGCGGGCGCACGACTTGCCTACAATAATGCAAACGGACGGGACTACTTTTCCAATCAGTTGACAGCTGCTGCTGGGTGCACGTGAAGTACACATGAGAAGAACTTTGTGATGGTTGTTGTTCTCGTTACTTTTATTTTATCTGATTATTTTTGAATCATCCTTTGTTTTGATATATATTTAAAAAAAAACAAAACTTAAATTAATAAAAATATATCACACTATTTCTCTTTCTCTCTCTCTTTATATATATATATATATATGAAGAAAAAAGTTAGAGTCCTCTTTGAAAGAAATTTGTAGAAAAAAATAAGAGGAAAAAAACCCACAACTTGACTTTTCAAAAAAAAAAAAAAAAACAGCATGACTTGAACTCTTCAATAATTTCTAGATAATTTCTAGTGAAATTAGTTTTTAGTTTTCTACTGCTAGTGGATTCTGAATTTATGAAATTTTCAACTTAGAACTTGTTTGGCTATTTCTATAGAATTGCGCTAAAAATTTTGTAGGATTTGTGATTGGCCATTCATTTAAACATATGATTCTATATCAACCAAACTCTACTCAGCCTAAATTATATGGAGAAAAAAAATCTTCATTGCAGACTAAAAAATTTGGGCTATATTTGGACAGGCTTTTAGAAAATGCAAGTTAGATGGGCCAACAAGCTCAATTTTTATAAAATTTTTAGCTCAATCTTATAACAGAGGAAAAAAAGAAAGAAAAAAGAGTTGAAAAAAGTACTTGCGAGAAATGGTGGCGCTTCTGTGCAGAGAAGAAAAGGGTTGAAAAAATAAATTGCAGTGGTGGTTAGGTTTACCTTCGGTTCTAATGTGTTTTGCCATAAAGTCTTGTTGGGTACAACTGCTTGTCCTACGAGCTAATGCATGTTGTTAATTTGTTGTATACTTAGTTAATATCATTGGTGTCCATATTATACGGTGCTCTATATAGATCCTTGAATTTAGTTGTTGTAACGCCGCAAGTCAGGCAGTTATCGTGGGTTGCATGATGTAATTTATGCTAGGAATTTGCTTCCTTTGTCCCTCCATGGACTACCTTTGCACAAATATTATTACTGTAAACCAAAGAAAATCAACAACGAGCTCTGAAAAAGTTGTAGAGCCAAACGTGATTACTACAACGAAGAAATCATCTTCCAAAGGTATTCATATATAAATTTAAAAATAACAGTTTCTAAAGCAATATTATCGAACAGTAGCAAGGCATGAAGAGACGAATAGACGATGCACTCTTTTCGAGGACATTAAAGATATTAAATTTTATACAACTTTAAATCAGAATAGGTCTTATTACTTTAGATAGTTGACTGGTGCCCAACTCTGAATGTAAAGTCTGCAGGCCGGAACCAATGCACAGACTTGATCGTTGGCGTCGGAGGCTATTACACCGGACGGAACATCTAAAGTCGGCAGTCTTGGGGAGAAACGAAAAAGGTTAAAAGTCACGGCAAATGCCGACTTCACCGGTAACATGGAATTGGCGGGAAAAGGAACTCGGGCATGGTTTGGCTTCCATCTGCAGGTGGTTCCGGGCCAGCGAATCAGGAAAGGAGAAGTATGGGCAAACAAGACGTCATGCTAATAATTCGAACCACAATAAAGTGGGTGATTCTGATCAAAGAACCCATTGGATGTTACTCTTCGGAATTGGGCACAAGGAAGATGAAGGAGACTGTGGAGAACCTGTGTATTAGAACGAGATAGAGAATGGGTAGAATCTTCTTTAGTCTCTAAGGATACCAAATGAGAATCTTGCTGTAGAATTGCCCAGGTGCAGGGAAGCTCTCTCTTTCAGTTCTTCTTTTGGAAGGAGATTTGTATTCTAGTTAAAATGCATCTTTCAGGGAGAAGCCTCGAGGATTTTGTGCTATTGAGTCCGAAGGATTGTCAGGTGGAATCATTATTATGTGGAGGATTTGTGCAATACTGTTGATGTCTTTCCATCACTGTAGCCAACAAGTTTGTTGGTTATTTCTGAGCCTAATGCTGAGCCTTGTAGAATGAGATCACCACTATTATGCAGCAGGGTGTTCCAACTGTTGGGGTCGCAGGCCTTTTTCCCAGAAGATTGGAGTTAGAGAATTTCGTCCGTTTATTGCTACCAATATGGACTTATAGATCTTAGCTTCATCAGGCCTAGGTTTACATGGTGTAATTATCAATAGGGGTTGGCCAAAGTTCGGAAGAGGATTGATAAGGCATATGCAAACTCCAGTTGGACCCAAAGACTCCCCAATTCCCATGTTTGCCATCTACCTCCTATATTTATTGACCACGGTTCTCTTTTAATTTCTACCGATGATAATATTCAATGTAATCCCCCGTTTTGCTTTGAGAAAGTCTGGATATCATACGCATAATCCTAGGAGACTGTTCGAGAAGCTTGGATCACAGCTATACCTATGATAACTCACCAAAAGTTTGGAACCAGCTCGAGTCGGGATGAGGTTGCAAACCCTCATCAATTGAATAATGAAAGGGTGAAGAGATAGTGTAAGCTCGACCCCAAAACTTTCCTCATACAGGCCGAGCCGAGATGGAGGAGAGTTTGTTACCCGGTCTTTGGGACCAGCAAGCTCAAAAGTGAACTTGACAGAGACGAAGTGCTGAGCTCAGATCAAATCCATCTCCACTTGGGTGCGGACTGATACTTTATAGTCTAGGCCAAAGTGGACTTCGGGCTCAATCTCACTCAAAGGTGAGGACTGCTGAGCTCGAGGAGAATGGTCGGATGACCAACTCCCTACGGAGACTTAATCCTTAGCGTCACTCATGGTGAATAAAATAGGGAGGAAAAGAGAAGGAAAAGACAATAAAAGAAAACCCGAGCAGCTAAAAGCAGGAACCGACCGATAATTGGCAGAAACCACAAAGAACGCCAGAGCTAGAGGAAAAAAAATTCGTCGAAGAACCACCCAGGAGATGCAAATGTATAGAAAGTGCGAAATGATGGAGGTGATTATCCTTATATAGGGGCACGAATGCCCCTAATTAAGGCGACAGTTCGATTACTCGAGCCGATTCATTCACGTGTCAGCTCAGGATATGATATGAGCGATTCACCAAGATCACCGCATTAATGACACCTCGAAAAAATCCCAAAATAATGGCGCCTCGGGATAGCTCTAATATGATAACGCTTCGAGAAGATCAACTGACACATTAAAACTCCCTTCTAGAAGTTGTCCTTGATCGAGATGACAATATGACTTTCGTTATCCGAACTAAAATACAGTTCGACCTTGGAAGGGGGGGTAAGTGATGGAGAAAATGTTGGATATCTCAAACTCGAATTAGATCGACCTCTTGGCCTCGGTATTAACCGAGGTGAATAATTTCAGTGAAAACCAAGGAGCCACTCCTCACGTACTAACAAAGAACAACAGCTATAGTAACATTGCTGTCAATGAACGATCACATAATTACCGCCATGTGCTACTTACATAGGATGGTTTCCACATTGTAAACATGTAACTGACCTTTACTTTGCAATTACTACATGTCGTACAAAATCAGATAACAGATTGATATATTACCCTATATAAAAGGGTGGCTCGAGAGTCTTCAGCTAAGCTGATTTAGAGACTTTACTCTACAAAGATTTCTCCTTTTTATAATATTGCCTCATTTTCAGACTTAGGCTTCGGAGGGCCATCCGATAGAAATTTTTTGGCAGGCAGACTTCTTGTAGGTCGTCTCTAGAAGAGACCAGTTCTTCCGCACTTCGATCGCCTCATTCAATTCGATTTTCATCGATCTTAAAGCAAACCGAGTAGTGCTCCGACCTTAGTTCGGGTTTTAGCGGCAACAAGACTCATAGAATTTTAACGCTTGAAAAAAAATTTGACATAAATATCTAACAATTATGCCACCTTGCATAATTTTCTTATTTCCAATTTTTCTTGTGTTTTCCACCTTAAAGATTGGGTCGAGTATTGTAAGATCCATAGCAATTTAGACCACTGCATTTGCGAGGCAAGCAACCCAACCCGACGCCTTAGATTGGCCACCGATCCAACTCAGCACAACGTTTTATACTTTTCCACGCATAAATTCCTCTTGATCTGCCGTCCGCATCCCCATTCGAAGCCATCCAGGCCGCTAATGTAAATTGTCAAACTACAAAGTAATAACGCTTCTATTTGACGCTAGTTATGAAGGGACAAGATGTATCTATAAGCACTCTCAACGGCAGATCTATTCATCTCAAAGGGACATCACAACCCCGGTGCTTTTGCCCTAGCGAGATTAGAGCTTCTTATATGTGCGACGCCGGAGGCGTATTACAAGCATCCTCGTTTTATTCCTCGCGCCTCTCCTCTGCTCTTCAGCGCCGCCCGGCCTCCTCTTTGGGTATTATTCGCCCACCTGTTTTTCTCGGTTACTCCGATCTGGATTCCTGGTTCTTCTCCTTTTCTCGATTCACAAGTAGATCTTTTGTGTTCCCTTTTCTGAGTTTTATTTTCTCTATTTTTGATTTGTCTAGATACGATATCAAGGCGGAGGCAGACCATCGGCTCTATGGCGCTGGTGAGTTTTTTTTCAGATAATTGTGGTTGTTGCTCCAGGATCTTTCTTCATGATCTCAATCTTGTTTCCTGGGAGGTGTTAGGATTTTAGGGTTTTTTTTATATATATTCGTTTCATGGAAGGTAGAAACAAAGAGAGTAAGATGGCTAGATGGTTACTTAATTCAAAATTGTGTTCTCGTTTTGTTTGCTCCTGGAACGTTCATGTACGATTGAAGTAAGCCAAATTCCTTTTGCTTGATAGTAATCTACTGCTGATTTTGCCTTCCCCAATACATTTATGTTTTTCGCTAGGAAGTTGGAATTTTGTTTTTGCCGTGTATAACTGGTGATATAGGGTTTTATTAGGGTTTCAAGAGAAAATTTAGTTGTGGGCTTAATGGATTGGGTATGTGGTGCTAGGTCTTGGTTTTTTATGTCATCATTAGATTGGTCTTTAAAAAGTTAGTTGCTTTACATAGAAGCTTAGGGATCTCACTTTGCAACAAGTTTGCTATACGGAGAAATTTTGTCTGGGGGCAAAAGATTGATATCTGATGGTCACTTCTTGCTATGTGTATGCCGGTTTGTTTCAATAGCTCTTTTTTTTTTTAAAAAAAAGGTTCTGTTATCTTTTAACATATGATATTGGGTATTATTTGTGTTATGTTAGATTTTATCTTTTTTTCTTCTTTTTGGCAAATTACTATGTGACAATTACGTCTTTTGGTGGGTGCCAACCATGATAAGACTTTGTTTGATTTCTTGATTCTTTAAAGAAATTATTCACCTATTTGATAAGATGGTCTCTTTGCCACATAAGTAGTGTCTAGATTCAGCCAGGCTCTCAGTCATCCCCCTTGGGTTGTAATTGCCTTCACAACTTTGTAATGGGGGATGACACCTAGCAAGTGGGCATGCAGACTGGATGAGCTTTAACCCATGACACTTGTCTATGATGCTCCTAGGCCATAAGTTTTGGCGTGTAGATTATGATGGTCAACATGAATTTTCTTTTGGGTTTCTGACAATTGTTATGACGCTCAAGGATTTTAACTTTGTTCCATGTTATCCAAGTTTCAAGCCAACACTTGACTTTAGTACTCCTGTTTGTTGTATTATACCATGATATATTGTGGATCATGTAAATTAAGATGCTATGCCATTAGCTATGTTTAATAATATCCAAGATGCCTCAAAGGCTCAAAGATCAAATATTTTGGTATCTTCTTGCAACAGATTTTGACAGATGTTGTATGCCTCGTTTTGCTGAAGCCTTTGATCCTTTCAACCTCCTATTTTTAATGTGAGAGAAATGTTCGGAAACACAAAGGGGTAGGTGAGTGGGTGAATTGTCAAAAGGAAATGGAAAAAGTGCAGGATGTGAGCAGAATGAAAAGTGGTGATTGGATGGGAGTTGGGGGCCTTGTAGGGTTGAGTGTGGAGAGAGTGGTGTAATGGCTGTATGATTTGTGATATCTGGAGACAGAATGATGGTGAATTTCAGATTTATTGATAAGGATCATCATAATGTCTCAATTTTGGCAAATATATGTGGTAAAGAGTGATTTACTTGGAAATTAATCAATGCCATTATTCCCCATTTCCTCATCCCCATCGAATTTCATTTCAATTTTGATTATATTCATCTTATCTTCAAGCATCATACAATCTCATGCATTATATAACAATTAAACAAGTCCTTAAAATGTTCATATTTTTTTTCTTCTCTTTGAAAAACCGCTGGAAGTCAGACACTCAACTACACACACAAAAAAAAACACTTGTGAAAAAAGATAGGTATCAGCCGGGGAATATATTTTAGTTTTACTCAGAATTTGTTTTAATTTTGTTGGTAATGCAAGTTCGCTTGTTGATATTGGTAAACATTCAATTGAGTTGATTTGTATATTAAAATGATGCATTGATACCTGTACCTTACAGATTTTGCATGCCGGTAACACAAACAAGAATGGTTTCAAGGCACTTATTGCAGCAGAATACAGTGGGGTCCAGGTTGAACTGGCCAAGAATTTTGAAATGGGTGTATCAAATAAAACTCCTGAGTTTCTTAAGATGAACCCTATAGGGAAGGTATGCACTATGCAGTAAGTCTCCATATAAAGATCCTTAGGATAACAATCTGTTGCTGTGTCTTTCTGATGGAGAAAAATGGTTTATGATCATGCAGGTTCCTGTATTGGAGACACCTGATGGTCCCATTTTTGAGAGTAATGCAATAGCACGTTATGGTATGGAAGGATCCTATACTATCATGGTATATCTTTTATGAAATCTGATATTGTAGTAATTATTTGTTTCTTTCTCTCTAGTTACCCGCTTGAAGGCTGACAATCCTCTTTTTGGTTCTTCACTTATTGATTATGTAAGTTTTCTGGCTGCTAGCATTTTAAGCTTATTATGATGCCTGTGTTAATTATTAATGTTTCAAAATATCGTTTTAGGCCCGAATTGAGCAATGGATTGACTTTGCATCAATGGAGATTGATGTGAATCTATCACGATGGTTATATCCAAGACTGGGATATTTCCCATTTACTGCTGTGGTTTGTTTTAAATCCTCATATTTTGTTTTCATAGTCTATGGTATATATCTTTGCACACTAAAGAATTGTCCTTGTACAGGGTGAGGAATTTGCAATTTCTGCTTTGAAGAGATCTCTAGGTGCTCTGAGCACTCATTTATCCACAAATACTTACCTTGTTGGCCATTCTGTGACCTTGGCTGATATTATCATGACATGCAACCTTTATATTGGATTCAACCGAATCATGACCAAGAGTTTTACCTCAGAATTTCCTCATGTTGAAAGATACTTCTGGACTATGGTTAATCAACCAAATTTCTCCAAGGTATTGGGTGAGGTAAAGCAGGCAGATTCAGTTCCACCTGTTCAGTCACAGAAAAAGCCTGCTCAACATAAAGAGTCTAAGCCGAAGGAAGCTAAGAAAGAACCCAAGAAGGAGCCTGCAAAGCCTAAAGTAGAAGATGCTGTGGAGGAAGAAGAGGCACCCAAGCCCAAACCGAAAAATCCTCTTGACCTGCTGCCCCCTAGTAAGATGATATTAGATGAGTGGAAGAGGTTATATTCAAATACAAAGACCAACTTCCGCGAGGTTGCCATCAAGGGTACTCCTTTTGCTCTATATCTTTGTGGTTTGGTTGCATGCAACTGATGTGGCTTCAAATCCAGTTACTGGAATTGCCTCCTCTCTTTTTCTTGCTCATTCACCCACTCACCTACTCACCTACTCACCCACTCGCCCACTCACCCACTCACTCACTTGATAGCTATAATTGCAGTCACATGTAACTTCAGAAGGCAGTCACCGTGCTACAGCTTGACCTATGATTAAAAGCAATCTTAGGCTTAGTTGCAGCTGTTGAAGGTAGTGGGGCATTTATCTAGTGTTAGATACAACTTACGAGTGTATTAGGATATGCAATTTCAGTCAGCATCGTTAGCTTCCAACAAGCAAACAAGCGTGTGAAAGTTTAAAATGTTTTTTAACTAAATTCAATAACAAGACATTCTGATGTTTATATGAAGACTACAGTGGTGATCTTTTTGTAATCTTTCACGATAGCATGCCCCTTTGGCATCAGAAGCAATTCACACCCCCACTTCCCCAACACAAGCTTTTTGACCATTCTAGTGCTGACGTATTGTTCTCGTAGATACATTGGTGTAATGTTTGAAAAATCTAGAGGACAACTTATTTTTGAGCCTGTTTGCTCTCATTGGTAATGGAGTGTGTATATATATTTATGTCATCATCTGAAGCCTGCGTATAAAGGGTGTACTCTCTATTGTTTCGACAGATTTATCTCTGCTTTTCCTCATGGTCCATAAAGCATATCACATTGATAGTAATAATGCTTCTTATATTAATATATTTGAAGCATGGTTTGAACATATTCTGCATGATTGTAATATCTTGGTAGAAAGTAAATCTCTATGTTTATTAAATATGTGAACGGCAAAAGATCAAGTTTTTTTGTAAATTTTTCTCCTTTATTATATGCAGGAGATCAGTATTTGGAGGAAAGAACTGGGCATACTGGGTGCCCATCTAACTTGCTTTCATTTGAATATTGTGAATTGCTAGGATCTTACACTGTTAATTTTCTCAGTGGCGCTAATTTATTTAATCAGTCATATTTTTTAATGTTTGGAATAATTTGATTAGGGGCAATCGGGTAAATGTTCAGAATTGGAAAAAATAATCAGACGAATTTTTGGAAAGTCAGAGATATTTTGAATAATCTAAAGTTACTAATACTCCCTTTTTGTCTAACCAAAAGGATGCAGCACAAGAGATCAACTGAACGTTTACTTCATCAAATTTTTATTTATTGAATGCCGCCTTTAGCAAGTTTATAAGGAAAGCTTTAGATTTTTCAGTCACTGACTTTTGATTAATTTGTTTAATTGAGAATGGTTCTGAGAATCATCTGGCAATGAAAAGAATCATGAATAAGCTGAAACTATCTCAGTCAATGCCTGGTACATGGTCGATGGTCGGTTTGATTTGTGAAGTAGATGGGCTGTTATTGAGGGAGTGGGATCCAATACAGGACTTGTGATATTGAGATGAGATTTAGGAGAAAAATCAATGAGTTCTAAGATACATCTGCTAATAATGCTTATAATAAATCTAATGTTTTAAATATTTTACAACTAGAAGTTTTCACTTAGCATTTGCTTGTGCTAGATATCATGCTAATCTTTTGTGCTGTTGCAGGTTTCTGGAATATGTATGACCCAGAAGGCTACTCTTTATGGTTCTGTGACTACAAGTACAATGATGAGAACACCGTCTCATTCGTGACCCTAAACAAGGTAAGTGGATTCCTGCAGCGTATGGACTTGGCACGAAAGTATGCATTTGGCAAGATGCTTGTAATAGGCTCAGAGCCGCCCTACAAGGTCAAGGGGCTGTGGCTCTTCCGTGGACAGCAGATCCCACAGTTTGTGCTTGATGAGTGCTATGACATGGAGCTTTACGAGTGGACCAAGGTGGACATAGCCGATGAAGTGCAGAAGGAGCGGGTAAATGCCATGATTGAGGACCAGGAACCCTTCGAGGGTGAAGCCTTGTTGGATGCCAAGTGCTTCAAGTAATCTTTTCATTCAGCCTTATACCGTGATTTATCTTTATTCTGCCCTTCTCATGCTGGAGCTGGTATCTTTGTTCTGGTGATATCATTAGTTGCTGGTTACAACTTTTTCTATCACGCGGTCCGTTTTGTTACCTGAGTTCTGCAAAACAGAGTCTTTGTTTAGGTGGTTGGTCTTTCTTTTTCGCTTGGTGTTTTGTTAATTTGGGACTATGATGTCTATTATTTATCTGGACTCACTTTTAGGAGAGAGCTATGTGCTGATTGTGATTCCTACAAGTTATAACCAAGTTATATTGTTTTAAGGGTTTAATGCTCTGCTAGTTCATTCATTGTTCTTACTTAACCCTGAGCTTGTGTAACTACACGAATAACTGTTTCCAAAATTCGGATTTGGTTTGCATCCAAATGTAGATTGATCATTTTGTTTACTTTAGTCAATCCAATTTCCAACAAGGTTACTGATTGAGTAAATGCAATTAAACCATCTGCTTAAACATCATTAGATGAGGTCAAAATAATATGATAATTTAGTAAAGTCTCCCATGATGTATTGTACAACTCGGGGGGGTTCATAGTGCTTGATAATACTCGTCCTCAGTAGTTTGACGTTGCAAGTATTTACATTATCCAGGGCCGGTGCAGCTGCCTTCTCTACCAAATTATTAATTTCTTGGGTTAGGCCACACATTAACCTCATGGTGCTGCTGAAGCTGGTGGCTGCTCATTAGATTAGGATGTTTTTGAGGAGTAATATAACCTATTTTAGCTGGATGCTTATATTTGGTAAGGAATTGTCTTATTCATTGACATGATTACTGTTCACCATGGTTGCTGTCCTAGGGAGAATCCTGCAGCATCTCTTTGGGATACCTTTGAGGCCAAAAATCAGATAATCTCAACATGCTGTTTGGATACAACTCTCATTTTCCTGTAGTTGGGCTCCCATGGAGATGAAACTAAGCAATCCAGTGTTTGATTTACACAGGAATCCAGATAGTATCCAGGCGAAAATATAATTGCAGTTCGATTTCCCTATGAAGAATGAGCAAAGACTTGTCTTCTTGTCTTTGAAGGATAAAGGCCACAAGGCGGAGAACGACAAGTTCCCATTACACAAACTATATATTGGTACACCATAAACCAACACACGAGCTTGAAATAAGAAGATGTCTTCGAATCCTCAGAATCACTAGCATTTATAGATCAATAGAGGAAAGCTTCTACGAATCGAAGGATAACAGCATAGGAACTTTAGCCTTCTCAAACCTATAATGCAGAACTTTATGCATTTATCAGTGGGAGGGAGAGCAATGCAATCTGAGGGAATCAACCTGCATATTGACATGCTAGATGTTTAAACTCGTCATGAGAAACACACTATATGGTGCAAGTATCCTTGTAGAGAAGTAAGAACCGGAAGATGCATAATAGAGGATAAAGATAGCCTTTCACATTTATATCCAGCCAACAGCTGAAAATTATCAAGAATATCTAATACTTTGAGGAAGTTCATCCAACACTATCTAATGCTCTTGTTCCAATTTTGGCAGAATCATCAAGTTAACACAGATAAAGACACACACAAACACACACATCCACAGAGTAAATAATTAGAGAGTTGTGAGTTTTATATCACAACCTGTGAGGATCCGTGCGAGCGTGTTTTTAGTTCCACATCAGTTATTTGCTGGATAGATCTTGGATACTTATATAGGATCAAAGAACTCAAATAATATCTTCCAATTAGTCATTTTGGGTAAGATCCTGCGTTGTTATAAGTGGTATCAGAGCTTAACTTCAAAATCCTAAAGCTTAGGTTAGTTAGTGAAAGAGGGGTAGAATTTAGGTTATAGTTGGATATCTTAAAACTACTAGTACTAAATGACCATTAAATTGATTTATGATTTTCTCTCATAGATATATTATAGTCCTTAGGACTTTGCTTAAGTTAAAGAGGGCTTGATTTTTCAATAAAAAAAACTTCTATTAATTAAGAAAAGGTGAATACTGCTAATTCATAAGCTAAGATATTTGCACAGGAAAACTTGAAACAATTAAATTAGTTAAAGGATACAATAACTCCCTAGTAAATAGAAAAATTCATTCTTGCCAAAGTTCCTCTGGAAATTCGAGGCCGTTTTGCAAACTATCTAAGGACAACAAGTGACAAGGGATACTAGGGTGAAGACTATGCTCTTCCAATTAAAATGGTTTGAGAATTAAATTGCACAATGTTAATCTTGCACTCCCCCTAGCATCTGTCACGGTCACAAAGGTCTTATTTTTGATCAGTAAGACATGGACAAAATCTCTGTTCTTTTTCCATGAACATTGCTCATCTTCCTCCGAGATGCTCCGTACGAAGTTCATGGATTTGAAACTGCCCGCACCCACAAGCCCAAGCCGATCAATCTCGGCCGTTGTTTTTTCCTGGGGATTCTGAACTTCGTTCACGAAGGAACCGGACTTTTGATGGGTAGACTTTTCCGTATTCTAGATGCAAGAGTTGTGACAGAACAGAACAAATGAGCGATTGCAACAGATACTGATTCCCAAGCAGGAAGATAGGAAGTATTGAAAGACAGATCGATCAGATATCTCTTTTAACGAATTGCCTGATTGCGACAGCTTATCGAGACTTGTTACTAGACCAAGCAAATTCCCTAGAAGAGAGCTTAAAGAGGGCTGAAGTTTAAGGAAAAGCGGCCATAGAGCCGATCTCTCCCATCAGTCAGACAGATGCGATCGTTAGAGATTCGACGATTCCCGGTTGGACCGATTCAAGCGATTGAAAGAGGAAAGACCGATTGATAGAGGTTGGACGGATGACCGTCTTACCAGATGAGCTGCTTTGCTAGACTTGTCTAAAGTAGAATTCACTCCCTACCCTAACTAGCCTAAAAAGAGAGCCCTTTTTCGATAGTGATTTCAGGTATAGTCAAAAGTATATAGTACGAGATTTGAGCTAGCAGGACGACAGAAGAAAGAAGACCTCTGGCCTTCCACGGTTGCAAACATACATGAGAATCCAGTTTAGACATGTAGCTAATGTCTGAATTGGAAAGGGGAAAAGAAGAAGGTGATACAAAAAAAAATAATTTTAACAAATTATAATACTGAATTTTTCAAATATTCTATGGGAGAAAATGTAAACGATATTGTTTGTTGAAGTGTTTAAATATGCATGTTCTTCATCCAAGCTCTATTATTAGCTCAAGGACACATTAAACATGATAATTTGGATAGCACCTACGTCCATGACCAAGGTTTCAAAATAAGAAAAACCAACTTTCGATGCCCTTATTGTGGGTCAAGCTCAATCTTAGAAAGGCCAACTCTCCACCGGTCTCTAAAACCTACAAATAAAGAATCTTTCAAGTATATAAGATTTAAGACATCAAAATTGTTTCAAGGTGGATGTGAGTGCAGGTAACAGAAGATAGTGCGCAACTTCTGAGGCAGTTTTCGAGCATAGATTGCAATGGAGTATAACCACAAGATAATTATCTTAAGCATAATGACTGGGTGGTTCAGCTGAGGTTCAATGATTCGTAGTTTTGGAAGAATGTTACAGGGCTGCGACGAGTAACTAAGAATAATGGTAGAGATGGAAAATAAACCCTTCATAGGTTAGTATGTGCTCGAACGTATTCCACTTAGCTTTTCAACTACTTATATAGCAAAAGAGTTGGAAGGTGATAAGTTAAATGACTGAGGTCCTTATCTAGGAACAAGGTCAAATACATTAAACAGCCATCAAGAGAATAGAGGACCGGTCAGAGTATGTGTAGCAGTAACTCTTCCCTATCATAAAAAGCTGTCCAAAAGAAATTTCCAAAACAAGATTGACACTAGCAAAAATTTGAGAGAGAAATAATAATAAATTTTAAGAAATAAAATATGCAAGAAACTTACACATTATTAAAAATATAAATTGTTCTACAATGGCAATAAAAAGACCGGTGCAAATAGTAAAAGAAACAAAGTAGAGACAAATTCAAACAATATTAACTTTAAAACAGATGATACCTATGCAGTAATTGAGATGTGACAACAAAAACCAACCAGAAAGAAAAATTGATATTTGAAGTTTATTTCTTTTCCATGAATAAGGGATGAGGAGAAGTAATGCAAATACTTAAAGACCAAGAAGATGGGACTGAGTTATCCTGCTCATGACCTTTAACAGTTGATTGTTGATGGAATCAATTCCAACTTACAATGATTGAATCATGAAAAGTGCTGTACACACACATGCAAGAAGTTCAGGATCCAGTCATAGTTAGCCAAAATGTGGTTAGTTATGTATGTAATTTACATATCTCCATAATTTTATAAATGTCATTCACACATATAAATTCTTCAAATAAAAAGAAATATAAGGAGTTTTCAACCTTTCCCCCTTTTTGAAAAATATATAAGCTAAAAACATAGGCTTCTCGAACAGAAGTCTAAAGCCGTTTGATGACACTCTTTAAGAACTTCTTATATTTAATTCAATAATTTTATTTTTAGACATGTCATTTAGAACAGGTTTGATAAAGGTTTCCATTAGGATTCATATCTAACTTCGCAAGGGATTCCTAGTAAATATGTTCTTCGATGCTTCTTTAAAATCCAATGAGGTCTGACTTAGGAATTTACTTTCATCATCTTTGTGTATGCAAAAGAGCATGACATAAACTCTCGATTCTATTGTGAAATATAAAACATAAATGAAAAAAAAGGAACATCAATTTAACTTGGATAGCAATCGTGAATTCTTTCTCAGCATTTGCCTAAAATTTGAAAAGCCACTCAAGGTATCTCGGTGTGACTGGCTGCATTAACTTCTTTGTCCTTTCTCTTAACTTTTCATTGTACTATGACTCAAAGTTAACTCCTAACTAGTGTCTAATCAATATACAAGTTACCATCCACCTATGAGGGGCACTGTTCTAATCTTTTCATTGTAATTTAGCTCAAAGTTAGGGCCTAAAACATATGTGATCAGTAACTTATGCGAATTATGGTCAATGCTCATTTTCTTTGTGAATGGGCAGTTCATATTGTAATTGGGCTCAAAAGTATGGTATGCACCATGTGTAATTAATATAAGTGACTGGACACTTATGGCAACCA
Source organism: Phoenix dactylifera (assembly GCF_009389715.1). Lineage (NCBI taxonomy): Eukaryota > Viridiplantae > Streptophyta > Magnoliopsida > Arecales > Arecaceae > Phoenix > Phoenix dactylifera. The sequence continues at coordinate 1,546,149 of NW_024067678.1, read as the reverse complement.
TTATGGTCTTCAGACCTTAATTATTGGTCACCTTAGCCACTTAGACTAATTCATAATGTGAACTGGCGAGATCCAAAATATTATTTTCACTTGCTTCTAAAAAGCAGTGAGGAGAATGTCTTCTTTCGTAAAGGGCACTCTCATAGTTGTTTCTTTAGAGCACTTGCCTGAGAAAGATTTAAAAGGGGTGTGCATATCACAAATAATAGTATAAATAAAACCTATAAGTCTCTATATCATGATCCATGAATTTAACCATAACCATTCATATCTGCATTGTTGCATCAAATGCATTCCCACGGTCGTGTATCAAAGTCATGTGGTCATCCTCTTCTCCTCCTTCCGCTATTTTACTTTCCCCTTCTATTTTTCCCTCCTTCTTTCTCCTTCCTTCATCTCCCTCTTCCTTTAGTCTTCTTATTCTTTGCTTGCAATATACTATCTCCATTGCCCGAAAGGACCTTGTCTCTGAATGTCTCTCTGGCCAGCTGTGATCACTGTATGGAACTTTGAGAAGGCATCAAGGCTATGATCCATACAGAGATCCCTTCTTATCCCTATAATATTTTTTAATCGAGTACATGGATTCATCATTCATGTCAAAACAACCAGAGTTTTTTGTTTTCCATTTTCTAAACAATATGATTTATGAATTTCAGTTATTTTCTGATGCTTTATGAACAGTAAACAATATCTACAAGATCATTTTAAGCTTTTAAAATTTAAGAAACAACATTTCTATTTCCTCAAATTTCTTAAAACACAACTTTTACATGCTTGCAGCTTCCCCTACAACCACAAAATTTGAGTTTAGTCTTCTAAGAATACTTGTTAAAAGCTAAAATCATCACCCAAGAGTTAGGCTAACCCCAAAAAAACAAAAAGAGGAAGAAAAAAACACTTTAGTTGCCGAGTGTTTGACAGTAAACCTAACCTTTTTGGCATGTAAAGAAGAGCGAGAAATAGAAGGGTCAGAAGATACACACAAAAGAATACCTAACAAATTTGGCACAAGAACAAGAGGGGAGGAATCGAGGAAAAGGGAAAGGGTCGAGGGTCCAAAGGCTCATACAAGTAAACCTGGAGATGAGGTCTTGGGCAAGGGGCAGACGGGTTTGGCAAAACCGACAGCATTAGATCCTGCTGTCCAATTCCACCGCAAACATTCCCTTCTTTTCCCATTTTGTTCCAAACCCAGCATCCCCGCTCCGCACCCTTCCCACCGAGCAAAGTAAATACGAGGAGTGACGTTTGTCTCTTGAGTCCCCACGGCTACCTCAAGGTAAACTTTGATGACACCATTATAGATGGTGATAGAAAAGGAATTGATTTCGTGATCTGAGTCCAGACTACTTATGGCAGGCAGGTATTGGAGCAAAGCTTAGAACTTTATGAAAAGGAGTCATCTATGTGAAGGGGACCTGAGAGCAGATAGCATTATTCTGAAGGGTGACTCTACTATAGTAACTAAGTAGATTCGCGACGTCCGGAGCTAGGGGATGGCTACCTTATACTCAGAAATATATAGAGGCTGGTGTCTGGTTGTCGCTCGATCGAGATTGTTCATGTATTTCGGAAGGCGAACAGGATTGCAGACTACGTCGCCTTCTTTGCTGCTCATCATTCTGAAGAGGTGTTATGGACTGAGACTGTAGGTGCCCCATTTCTTTATGTCGTTTTCTTTCTTTTAATATTGAGAATAGCACTCATGCTCGTTTAACATGGCCCGAAGAAAACGGTTCAAGACAGATATTCAGCATATCAGATGGATATGATATGATGATGGGATATGATATCTAATCCAAGCTGCGGGGTCGAAAATAATGCCGTCCCAAAAAGTCCAGTAGATAGGAAGGCTTTCCATGCGGGGCAACACGGATAACTACGGCATAGGCTTAACATAACATAGAAATTTCGGACCAAATGATGATCGCATTAAGTGCCTATCTGGTTCTCATTGTCTTTATTTGGGCTAAGTGATCCTTGCGAACACATGATATCGGACAGTTGAGTGACGGATTTGATATCTTCTGCGAGCCTGGTGTGGATGATTGATTGGTAGATCTCTTGACTTTTCTAACACAATTCTTAGAGTCTAACATCTTTACAGTATCTTGAATGCCCGTGTATCGTATGGCGACATGCATCCAAGCACTAATGTTGGTTTTTGGAGATATCAAAGGATCTTGTCCTTTAGAGTTGCTGAAAATATTCCACTGGCTTTTGATTTTGGTTTGCTTTTAATCAAGGATAGGCTCCATCAATTCTCATGGTTTCTTGAACAGAATTTTAAGATATAAATATTGATAATCCATAGGTGATTTAGCATGGTAACCTGGAGCGAAGCTATATCAGTTTCTAGTCATCACATAAGCATACCAGATTTCTACGTTTCTAGATGACTCTTTAACTTTTTGTGAGGGTCACTTAGTGAGAGAACTTACAAAGAAACAGATCCTAGAATAATGAAATTAAATCATAGCCTGCAAGGGTATCAAGTCTCCTATTAGTTGTTTGCTTCTAGCATGGATACTTCGTAAAAGTTTAGCCAAAAAAAAAAGTTTCTATTTCCTTTTTTTAAAGTAAAATGACAATATTAAATGTCTCTCGTATAGATACAATCATTAGCATTCGACTACAAGAAGTCACGAAGCCGAATAGACATCGATGAGAAGGTGTTCCAAAACACGGACCATATGCTACACTGGAGACTGCTTAATCTACTACACTATTAGCCTTTCCATAGATATATGTAGCTTCAAATTGAGGAAATCCTCCTGAGGTCCCGCAAGAATGGATGAATGTCATCACTATGGGCTACTGAGTTGGATATCCAATCAATCACAGTTTTAGAATCCCCCCTCCAATACAACCTTGCTTGCCTTAAGGACCATGGTTGCATAGATTAGGCCTTCCCAAGCTCATCTCCATCTGTCAGTAGGACTATGACATCATAGAGATGACAATCTACGTAGCTACAAGGAGAGAGCTAGGATTGCGGGTAATAACTTAGGCCACCATTGGCTCTTCTATCTAGTACACAACCATTGAGGTTGATCTTTAGGAAACTTAGGGTTGTGGACTTTTGGGTGATGTGAATTATCTTAGAATGCGCAGATGCTGCAGGGAAGGAACCCTAGCTATCAAGGACCATGGAGAAGTATTTGAATGGATAAATTCTAGAGTTTGCAACTGAGCTTTCATGAAACTGACCTGGGAGCTCTAATTTGCATTCTCAAATATGCAACTATTTTTGGCCAACCAAATACGATAAATAATATAGCAAAAGTAACCATCACCTCGATACTCTCTATACCTCTTTACAATTCATCCTTCAAATACCTCAATAATGCATCCACTGATCAGGAGGGGTCCAAGATCGTGCCAGAATTAGAACATGGTTGGCATTCTCATCACCCTCGAGGCTGCAAAGACAACGATGAGATGTATAAATCCCTCTCTAATACAATACATTGTGATAAGGGAGACAATCCCATGCCATTTTTCAAAGGAAAAATACCTTTTGGATGGATGCCAGTTTTCCAAACCCATCCACATCCTTAAGCAAAGAAGGGTCAGGCCTTAACAGTTTGTGCTAGTGCCTAGATTAACGCTGGAGGACTCTGATCCTTCCTAGCCCAACTTATCAGGGCAATTAAAAATGGGGATGGCGATAGATAAGATTCTGCCTGTCCAATCCTCGCCAAATACCGGAGCAATGAAATCACTATTACTTTTCCTTTCACCAATTGCAAACGGGTCTTTCCACCATCAGGTTCTTCAGTCTTCCACAATCAATCATCTTGGCTATCCAATTGAGAGGAAATTGTGACAGGGGATCCTCTAATACATCAATGGATCTGCCATCTTTGATCCTCCATCTAATGCTTGGAGCCACGTTTGCCATATATAAGCACACTGCTTGCTAGATGAATGAACTATTCTATGGAGGAACAGGACAGGGATACCATTCCAAACACTGTATTTTCCCTCAATCATAGTGTCCTAGAGATTGTTTGGGTCCAGGAGAAGCCTTATTCAATGTTTAGCGAATAGAATATCAAATTGGTAGAACATATAGAAAAGTGATGAGAGTTACCCAGCCCATCACTGAGCAATTTCCATTTGCAACCTTCGAGTCTATCATGAAGACTGGATTATAAAACTGCAGTTCGATACATTATCCCTTCTTTTGGTAATTGAGACTCCCAAATAATGTCATGTATCATCACATCAAGTAATGATCAAGTGATCCTTCACTTGTTGCTTCATTGATGGGCTGGGTTTTGGGTTGAACTTTATAGTAGACTTCTGAAAATTGACCCACCGGCCAGAATTCAAATAATACCGTAGAACCACTACAATAGTCTATTTCCTCTCAATCCTTCTGCAGTTTTTCTTCTTTCAGGAGTGTGTGCAGGGTAGGACATCCATGATGAAGAAGTTTCAATTAAGGCTTTGGAAAAAAAAAATCACTCTGGCATTGCCAAAATTTAATCAAGTTGACAACCCAAATGAAACACTATTTCCGCAATAACTGAAACTAACCAAACTAGTGCATCCACCTTGTTACGAAATCAGCAGAAGGCATCATCAGGAAGGGTAGAGCACAATCAGGGCAGCAGCAAAGTAGATGTCAAGGTATACACTCCAAAGGATCAGCTTCATCAAAAGAGACCTTTCATATCCAGATGTTCCTAATCCTGTGGATGCCCAATAGCCACTTATAACTGCACATTTCTAGATATTAATTGACGTTTCCATGGTTCCAAAACATTCACCTTCTATAGCCTGCCTCTCTGTTTCCTATATAATTTTGGGTAAGTAGACAAAAACTAAATACCGGGGGAGTGGGGGAGGGGAAAAGCTGCAAGGCAATAATATCTCTGCAACAAAAAGAACTAAAGCATGAGCATCAACAACTCTTTGAACCCTAGCAACAAAGCTCCTATCGCTCAATCATAAAAAGTTCACATAACTGGCCCAACCAAGGTGCTGCTTGTAAGCAGAGATTACATATAGATCAGCAAGCATATTATATCATAATTTGTATAAAAAGCTGAAGCAAAGGAACTAGAAGGTTGGTATCCTATTATGCTTCGTGCTACATATAAGCGAACAGTATCATAGCATGCCCTATTGGCCTGCAGCTCCGGGAATGCTAACCCACTGCAGTTGCAGTTCCACTTCACCACTCTCCACATTTCTCAACCTAAGAACAAGATCTTGGGTAACCCTGCCATCCTTCCACAAAATGACGCTCTCACCAGATAGGCAATTATTCCTCTCGGGTTTCACCGTTGTGACTATGGTACCATTTGGAAGACCAGTCAAATCCATCTTTACAGCCTCAAAAAATGGCTGTATTTCAAACTCTGCATCACCCATTCTATCATCTCCGCTAAATGTGTCCTTGTCAAAGACTTCCTGCAGAACACGTGAACAAAAGATGAGAATCTTACTTTACATAATTCTCTAGATCAACCAATTTTCCATCAGCAGTTTCACAACAATCACAATTATATGTATCATCCTTGATTAAAAATAAACAAGAACAATTCCAGCATTGGGGCCAAAATTGCAAGATGCCATGTTCAAGAGCATTTCCATGCAGTGCTGCATGAAGAATTGAAACAAATAGGTTAGTTGCCCACCACTGTAAAACAAACAATTTGAAAACAACTAACCATCTAAAACAAGCAAAAACAACAAAAATCTTTGGAAAATGATGAAATCCATGCTCCATTTTGCAGCGTAAAGGATATAGATTTTCATTCAGTGAAATCAGGTTTCATCAAGTTTTAATGATAAGGACTGATATTGAAGCAATCCTGGGAAAGGGGGACCTGCATTTTGATGTAGAGATACTCCATGTTGCTCAAGTATTTTCTGATATGAATTGAAGTTGTAGCAATGCACAATATGGTCATTTTAATAGTTATTTATTGCAATAATAATCTTTGTGGTCTTTATCATGGATGCACTTACAGTTAAATTTGAGCCAAGGTGGGTGTCAACTGGTTTAGTTGGTAAAGTTGCTGGGAGTTGTTACAGTGACCTGGATTCAAGTCCCACCTACACCACTTTAAAATTTATTACCTCAATAAATTGGGTCAGGGCCTGCACCCCCTCTCATTCTCTCAAGGAAATTAAAAAAAATAATCAAAGGAGGTGCCACACAATGTCAACCATATATGAGAATATAGCTAAATGATGAAATTAGGAATGAAAACATGGAGGTTACATGTTAAAGGAACTAGTACAGAATATAGAAAGCAGCAATTGTTGTAATATAAAACAAAATGAAGATCAAGTTGGCCCAAATATTTCCTAGTGCAGTCATCTTTATCATCCGGGATATATAGAAGATAGGGAGAATGACTGAAATGTAACAGACTAGATAATGATGTACCAAGAAAATAGGTTCTTCTACAATGTTGTCATTTTGCCATGTGCATCTGAGATAAGGGAATTTGTCATAAGCCATATTGATAAGGTTGCATGGAGCCTTTACCGTCAGCTACAACAATGCACCATGGCACTAGTGACCTCTTCTCATGGTCGAGCCCTCAGTTTTTGAGGGAATGTTAGAGAAAATATTTCAGTACTTTAATTGTGAAAAAAAAATCTTACAAAAACAAATGCCGAATGCACTATTACTAATGATTTTTTTTTCATTCAGTGTACGAGTCTATACATGTATACATACCTAGGATATGAGCATATGCACTCGTTTCTGCATTGTCTTGTCTTGGAGTAAGTCAGCTGATACTCAGACAATGCTTTATGCAATGCTCTAGGATATGTGCACTATTAGTGATGATTTTTTTTCATTCAGTGTACGCGTCTATACATGCATACATATCTAGGATATGTGCATATGCACTCATTTCTGCATTGTCTTACTTGTCTTGGAGTAAGTCAGCTGATACTCAGACAATGCTTTATGAAACACTTGTTTACATTTCAAATGTTACGATCCCACTAGGTATCTATGATATTATTAAAATCATGTACATAGTTAAATTTTTCTTAACATGACCACCTTTTCCCCTTTTTCTGCAGGGTCATCTTCTTCTCCTATCTTTTCTTGAGACATCTCTGCTTTTCATAGCTTTCTTTTCTCATCACTGCTAGGAACTAGTTGATGCACTGGATGAGGTTTCATCTACTCCCAATAGTTTGAGCCACCAATGTATTAAGATCCCCACAATATGGTAGCTCTCCCTTGGATGTCATTATCATCTTCATGACCAATTCTTCAATCTCACTTACAGTTCTGTGTATATTGAAGCCTATTCTTCCTATTTTAATTACTCAAAAAAATCCAGAACTGAAACAAGCATACTGTGAAATTTCTAGTGGCTATAATTCAATGCTAGGATGTGACCGAAATATTGGTGGTTCACAAAGGCAAGCAAACTTGAGGTATTTCTTTCTCCTAGTTAGAAAAGAGTTATTTCATGCAGTTTTTTTATTAAACTCACTTAAATGTTTTAATCAAACATTACAAAGCTCATTTGACAACCTAAGGCTCTATAAAGCCTAGAGGAAATTACATAGGATTTTAACTCCACTAGCATGGATGGCCACAACCCAGCTGTTAATTTTAAGGTCATGGATTGTTAATGGCCTTCCAACTAAATTAACAATTGGCCACACAAGGATCCAAATGATGACATTTATTTGCAGTATTCACTAGACTCTTATGTACACAAGCAAGTTGATCTACCACCTTTCCTAAGCTACTTTTGGTTTCAAGAATAGCTTCATGCCAGGTGATTGTGATCATGTGATGGTCGTAAGCACCTCTCCTTAAGCTACATGATGCTTATTTATTTGTAAACATATGACTAGGGATTCCCTAATACTTTCATTCACTCAAGAACTCAAGAAGAAATATGTTTGGCACAATGAAGCTCACTCCTCCTATATAGCTTTTGGGCAATGAGGGTGTACATAGTCCTTGAAAATGTGTATCATCATTATAGGCAAGGTTTTAATTCCAGGCAAGATGGGTGGCATCCTAGTCATCCCGTCCCATTCCATTTCTATGAGAAAACGGGAGTGGAATAGGGTCGAAACTCCAAAACCTATCCACATGGGGAGAGAAGAAGAAAGAGAAAAGAAAAAAAAGGAAGGAAAGATGCAAAAAAGAAAAAAGTGAAAGGAAAGAAGAAGAAGAAGAAGAAGAAAAAGGAAAGAAAGAAAGGACGAAAAAAAAGGACGAAAGAAAAGAGAACGAAGACAAAAAGGGAAAAAAGAAAAAAAGAAATGGATAAGAAAAAGAAAGATAAAAGAAAAGAAAAGAAAGGAAGGAAAGAAAGAAGAAAGAATAAAAAGAAAGAAAAAAGGAAGGAAGGAAAAAAGGGAAGAGAGAGACAGAGGATATCTACTGAAATGCATGCCATCAAGATGAGGTGCGATAGCGGAGTGTCCCATTTCATGGAGAAACCGGGATACCACCATCCAATAGGATTTAAAGCTTTTATTATAGCATGGATGAAAATGTCAATCCTACACCATAATTATAGTATGCACCATGACAGTAGGTCATTGGCATGCAATAAGAATGTATTAATAATGCACCATCCTACAATCATCTATTTTATGATGCATCAACTTGCAGCCATGCACATCTTCCATACACATTGTACAAGCCAATAGATAGCAATACAGGTCTGCAGCATACTACGTCCTTTAACATCATGCTCCATCTTCCCAAATAGCATCATTCCTGTTCAGCAAATCTTTTGGAGCTATTGCCATTGTTTTTTCCCTTTTTTATTGAAGATTTGAGCTACAAAGAAATGTGGAAACAACACCGAAAGATTTGGATGTTTCAAATCCATACATTATATCAAAACTCTGTATAATGCCCCTAAAACTACCATGTTTTGACCACTTGATGCATAATAAGGAAATAACCAAAACTTTACAGATTTTTAGTTTAGATATTTCATCACATTTTTATAGCATGGTAAATAATATAATATATGAAAATCTTCAAGTATTTGAAAGTGTTTCAATCATGACATAATATAAAGGAGAAGATACACTTACGAGCCTAATTGTCTGAGTAGGATCTGAAACAGAAAGAGTTAATTCTTCATTCCATTCTGGATTGTTATTCTTCTTTTTTACACTGGTCTTCAATTTCTGGACCATAAAAAGGATAAATGAGAAGAACAGAGATAATTATGAAAGTGATTTATAAGATGTAAGATTGTAAGATGAAACACATAACAACAATGACAAACGATTAGTTTTGCAGTGACAATATAAAGATAATGAAATTTAAGTAGATTCTATAATGCTCTTTCATTAGAACCTAGTTGCAATTGGAAGTTTAGGGATTTCTTGACAACAAAATGCAATCATTGAGCTGTTCTACAAAAACTAATATGTACCTACATGAGAAATAGTAACTGCTACTGGCATTTAGTGCAGTGTCCTACCATGAAGATAATGCCACTTCCACACGTCAATAATTTGCTCACCTCCCAATGAAGTCAAGATTTACACTGGATAACACCTTTAACTGCTTGTTTAACTTGTACAGCAGGTGAACCCTTGTTTAATCTTAATCAACTTCTGAAGACATACTCCACAAGAAAGGGAATACTTGGCTCTCACCCCACCATTACTTACACTAGATGAAATTCTTTAACCCAATAAATTGTACTTCTTTTAACTATGCCAGCATACAAATGACATGGGCTTCATAGACTATAGTCTGCTTTCTAAAATTTTGTATTATGAATAATACTAATATAAATTAGAGAAAATACATGATTATGCACACATCATATCCCACTAACATGGCCATACCACTAAATCCTGGAGTCTAAAAAATATAACACTGTTAGCAACGCCATATGCGTTCGGTATGTTTATGATAACTAATTGAACAAGCATAAGACCTTATCTCTCTTTCCCTCTCTCTCTCTCTCTCTCTCGCTCTCTCTCTCTCTCTCTCTCTCTCTCTCTCTCTCTCTCTACTTTGAAAAAATTTTACACTAACGTTAAGGAAAGCTGTTCCGTGTGATGTAGCTTAAGGAGGCCAATAGAAGTGTGTTTTTCCCCCCTTTTTTTTCTTTTTACTGGACACAATCGAGCCAGTTGTAAAAGACTAACAAGATCAAATTGGGCACCAAAATTTCACCATGACCCCAGCGGATGATCAGGAAAACCAGAATTCTTGGTCGAAGAATCCGTTCCTTAATTCCCTCACCAAAATTCCACAACAGGTGAAAACAATCCCCCAGTACCGATCCTACATGACAAATTTCCAAAAAAAAAGGCGTCCAAAAATATATTCTCCATCAACCCCTCAATCTGACAGAAGAAGATTATAATATCCCGCTTCCGACCATATCCATCTTCTATCCACAGCATCACGTATCAAAAAAGGAAGAGCTAAACACCAACGAACTTAAACAATCTAAATCAAAACCAAATGATCCAAACCAAAAGAAAGAGGGAAAAGAATAAAGGAAAGAGATTAGAGGGAAGGGACCTGGTGGCCCAAACGAAGGACGACGTAGGGATCGCTGCCCCTGGTATCGCGGTAGGCGATGTTCACCCCTCTCACCACCCGCACGCGGAGCAGGCCCAGGAGATGCTCCATCTCTCTGTCTCTCTCTTCCGCTCTCTTACCCTCTTTCCCCTCCTCTTGCCGAACGAGGGAAGGACCGAAATCTTTTGCTGCTATTTTTGTCGGGGCAACTTGGAACCCCGAATTCACTTGACTCGTTATCGGTCCCGGTCAACGCGAGTGGCTTGTGTTCCGAACAGGAACGACCACGACAGGATGTCAGCGGACCGGGCCGACTGGATAGATTCCAAGGCAGTCCAGCTCCCTCTTGGGTCTGGTGCGGCCGTTTGGCCCGGCAAGGATTCCAATACTTTGGGTGGAAACCAAGTTTCCGTTCCGGCCCGAACACAAACTCTCTTGTTTGTCCCTAAGTAAGGATTCAGTATTTTGCTTGAGGATGACATTAGAATTATGATATTTTCTCATACTACAAAAAAAAAAAGCTTTGACTCCACTTTCTATGGTCTTTATCGACATTTATAAGCATCAGTAATTTTATTTCCGATGCTTTTAAAAGCGTCGCCAAAGTGTCATCTATGTTAGAGTGGAGAACTAAATTGCTGACGCTTTTCAAAAGTACAGGTAAACATGGAGACTTTGCCAATGCTTTAAAGCGTCGTTAGAATTATTTTTTTTAAAAAAATTAAAAAAACTTAATTAATTTTTTTAGGAGAAAAAAAAATCTGTGGAGAGAGATTATCAAAAAATCCGTTTTCCATTATTGGTTCCTTTTGATTCTACTTCTTTGCTTCTTCTAATAACACAAGATAGATAACAAAAAAAAGAAATAAAATTAGAAAAGAAATAATATAGGAACAACAATAAATGCTCAATTTATTGATTTTTTTTACAAATTATAATAGAAAACTTATTACAATAGGAATAACACAGGAAGCATAATTACAAATTACAAATTAAAAATTACGGTGGAAATGGAAACATCGAGGATAATATAGAGGTATCGCCTAAAAGAAATATCAGCAAAAATTTAGTTGATAAATTTGATATACTTACTATCTGGATTTATACATATAGAACAAAAAAATCATCTTTTTTTCTTGAACAGAAAAAGAACGACACTATCCCTGCTACAAATCTGAGCAATAATTACATCCCAATAACATCACACTAGTTCAAATAAAGAAAAATCATGTTTACACTTCCAGAATCAGAGGAAGAGAAGGGGTGATTAGCATAATAGATTTAAAGTTGGAATCGCAAAAGAAGAAGAAGAAGAAGCGGGAGATGGGGATGCTGGGGGATGCTTATGCTGTGGAGATGGCGGTGCCCAAGGAACTCAACGTCGATAAAGATGCTCCCGCTGTCGAGCTCCGGATTCGGATCCCCGATCCGGACTCTTGGGGGTTGATGGAGACGAGGATGCCTTCGTAGTGGATTTTAGCTTTGGAGGTGAGACTGATGAGGCTCCCGATGTACGAATCTGCCGCCGACGAGGGCGAAGATGAAGACGAACACGAGCCGGAGCTTGATCCCTCAGTGGCTGCCATTGTCGGGCACTGCTCGTCGAAATGCTCCGATTCTTGCCCTAACCTTGGGGAGTGGGGGAGGAGAGGGGTTAGGGATTAGGAGAGGTTAGGAATTTTTTTTTTTTTTTGGGGAGGGGGGTGAGAGGGTTTGGTCCAACGATGCTTTCTAAAGCGTCATCGCACTGTTAGATGTATGCCCTAAAAGTTAATCTGGCTGATACATAATTTATTCTGAAACATAGTTTTGTACTTGATTTTATTATTATTTAATAATACTGGGCATCTTTTTCATTCATATTATGTATGTATCCATGAATCGTCTAAGAAATTAATAAGATGATGATATATATTCTCAAGAGTTGAGAATTTGAGCCATGTGTCATTGGTGATTAATTCCTAAATGCTCCTGATCGATGGATCATCACGAGGACGGTGATTGATCCGATGGGATTAGTGCACAGATCACTATCCTTTTGGATGGACGAGTTTTGAGTCTACAGTGTAGGAAAACTGGAGTGATAGTGCAGATGCTTGTTAGAGAACAAGGGTACTAAGCGTGACCAAAGCAAAAAGTCACTTGGATGTCTAACCATTCGTCAGTGACTTACTTGATGTCGCAGTAGTATGACTGGTCCTTTGACCTGAGGTGCTTCGGCTATTCACAGTGAGGTTGCTGTAGTTTGACCGCACATATACATTGTCTTTAGCCATATGGGTCCTTATGGTGCAGATTGGCTACAATAGGTTCACTGTAGGAGTAGGGTGTGCACCTATAAGAAATCTATCAACGCTGGTAGATAAGAAGTGGTCTTGTGTAATTTATGAGACCGAGTTCATAAGACCTTGGCCAGGGCAGTATATAAAGTGAAAAAAGAGTTTTCCACTCTTGAATTAAAAAGTTGAATAAATTTTGACATATGACAGACGATAGAGTTTGACGAGTTATCCATGACCTCCGTTCTGTAGGGATCCATGATAGAAGGACTGTATCATGCGATAACTGCACCAAGAGATTCATCTATTCCATTCTGCTAGGTTGCCACTACATGCTGCTAAGTGTCACTGGTAGATGGTGAGACTCATAGGGATTATCTTGATGATCAATGATCTCTGGTAAGATGAGTTGGAATTGTTTTAACTCATCGAAAGAAATTTTTAATGATATTGTGATAGAGACCACAATATATCTCACTATCAGATAGAATAGAACCTATAGGGTTATACATATTAGAGATATTGACCGATCCGATGGTTAAATTGGGATTTAGAATCACAATAGTTCATGATTGTCAATTTGATTGATAATTGGTTTTACCACTAAGAGTTAGTGAGTTGAAGGAATAATTACAATTGGATTTTAATTTGATCGAATCAATTGGACTTAATTAATTGGGTTGATCTTATTAGATAAGGTTCAAGAGTTCTACTTGGAGTAAGACTCCTAGAGTCCTAATTAGATTAGGACTACAAATTATTAAAGTCCTACTTGGAGTAGGATTCCTAGTCTTAATTGGATTAGGACTAATTATATGAGTTCTAATTGAATTAGGACTCCTAGAGTCCTAATTGATTTGATCTCATAGATATGGATTAAGAGTCCTTATTGGATAAGAACTCTCTAAGGCCACCTAATCCTCTTTAGAGGATTAAAACACCCTAACTGAATCAGCCGCACACCCTTTACTTGAATTAGTTTTGAGGCATGCGTGAACCCAAATGAAGGGAGGGGCATGCACCCCTCCTAATCCAAGTTGACCTAGGCGTGAGCTTCTAATTTTTAGGAGCTCCATGCCTAGGGCTAGGGGATAAAAAGGGGGGCCGGCGGCCTCCCTCTTTCTTCTTGGTTTTTTGGATGTGGCGGCCTCTTTTTTCTTCTCTTCCTCCTTCCACCGCAAGCTAGAAAAACAAGGGTAAGTAAGAGCGTGGCCTCTTCTTCCTGCTTCATCCTTCTTCATCCTCTCTAAGCAATCAAAGAGTTGATTGAAAGAGATAGGATTTCAGCCATCAAAAGCATTCTCTGTAAGGGAGCTAGCACCCCGAGAAAATTCAAAAGCTTGAATTAGTCCTCTACCTCGTGTAGATACCCGTAGAGGCCGGACACGTGTGTTGCTTCAAGCGAGCCTTTTAATATTACCACGATCATCAGATTGCAGTGAACATCTACCTGCACAAGGTGAAAATCAGATCTTTCTCTCTAAAGTATTTAATCTTAATCTATCTACGAACGGTTTTAAAATACGTTCATGCGATGAATGAACTGTGCATGCGTCTTCCATTGCAGTTTTAATTTTCTACGGAATGCACGGTTAACCAACAGTGGTATTAGACCATGGTTGTATTGATTAAGATTAGAATTAATGATTAAAGGCATAATAGATCTGAAAATTTAAAGATTATGCTTGCTGAATTTTTCTGTATGCAAAATTTTTAGATTGCTAATTTTTCTGCATGCTGATTCTTATGCATATAGATTAATAATTTTATTGCTATGTTAATGAGATTACAAGTAATTAGAATCATGTCTTGCATGATCAACAACTTATATGATGACATAATCAATTAAATATTCATATCTGTAATTTTATTCATGCATGAGATGCATGTGGTAATGATCATGGATGGACCCTTTATTTATGCTGAAATATTCTGTGATGTTATGTGATGACATGTAATTCAGAAATTTAGATGTCTGCGTGTATCTTATATTGATGTATTAGAGACCTGCGAGTCTCATAAAAAAGGAAATGTAACTATTGTTGTAATTAGTATAGTTTTCTGGATTGTAATCTATGATGTGTTTGCACGTCAATGGTTGATCGATGCATACCTCTACAAGCACAAATTGCGCAGATCACCATCTAGAGTTGATTGGGAATGGATTAAGGAGTTGATCACGATTAGATCAAGGGTTTTCAAGATCAAATCAAGAGTTGAAGACAATCTAACCAATTAATGTGCATGTACTTGTACTATGACCCTTATCCTGGATCCATGATCATCACCAGTTGTTTTATGTTTATATTTAGCGGATAGATTATTATTTGCATGAGATGTAGATAATTAATATAATAAAAAAGATCTAAATTAAATCTTCTAGCATAAATATTAAGTCTAGTGGTCTTCCACCGTAGTAGAGCTGCTAATGTCTTTCCAATGTTGACTTATCTCGGCTGGTTACAGTGGTTAGTTGCATCGAAGGGGCGGGGCCTCTCATTAGCATGAGATGTTGCAGGGTAAAGATGGGATTGGGCCCAATAATTGTTAGATAAGGGACCCAATGACAGCTTTGCTTCTGCGGTTATACAGTGGATTTGACTTAACTAAAGAATGAGACCAATAACTGTTAGGTGAGACCTTCATGACTTAGAAACCGAATAGCACAGCAACTTGCTTGACAAGCATTGTACAAAAGTTGTACAGTTATCCCTTTATGTGTCGCCAATAACTGTTAGGTGAGATGGCACGTAAATCGATGGAACCACAGTATCCACTTGAAACTTAGAGTCGCGAAGGATTTCCGTTTCTCTACCTGAGGAGTGGGAGAGATTTGAGAAAATAGTGAGAGGTGTATTTGTTTTAAAAGACCCTTTAATAAATTAAGATCAAGTACAAAATCTAACTAGAATCTTTACCCTCTACAGATCACAATGTCAGCTTCTAACTCTTTGACCCGAATTCTCGAGACCAACCGTCTGACCGGAACTAATTATAAAGACTGGCTAAGAAACTTGAAAATTATTTTGAGTTGCAAGAAAATAGGCTATGTACTCAACAATGATATCCCCACATACCAGTACGTTCGATCACTGATCAGCATGCTACACATAATAAGTGGACGGACAATAACATCGGGATCAAGTGCTACATCATGGCATGTATGTCCAATGAACTTCAATGTCAGCATGAGAACATGAAGACTGTCATGGACATATTGACTTATCTGCAAGAGTTGTATAGTGAGCAAAGTCGCACAGCATATTTTGAAGTGTCAAGAGGCTCTTCAAGGCAAGGATGCGCAAAGAGCAGTCTGTCCATGATCATTGTTTGACTATGATCAAGGATCTAGAGGAGCTTGAGAAGCTCGGCATGACAATGCATAAGGAATTGCAAGGGGATTTGATTATGCAATCCCTTTCAGATTTATTTAGGCAGTTTATAGTAAACTACTATATAAATAAGATTGAATGCACCAAGACCGAATTATTAAATATGTTGGTAACTGCTGAAGAGGCCTTGAATTCTCGCTGCAGAGTTGACCTCTACTTCCAAGAGAAAGTTTACTTGGAAGAAGAAGAAGTCTACAAAGAAGCAGAAAAACGAGAAAAAGCCAAAAAAGGAAGCTCAAAAGAAAAAAAGCTGATGACAAAGAAAAATGTTTCCACTGCAACGTCAACAATCATTAGAAGAGAAACTGTCCTTCGTATCTCGAGAGCCTAAAGAACAAAAGGACAGACACACCTTCAAAAGGTATGTTAGATTTGCTTGTTATTAAAATTAATCTAACAGTTTCTTCTACTTCCAGTTGGGTTATAGATTCTGGTTCTAGTGCTCACTTGTGTACTACTATGCAAGGTCTAAAAAAAAGTAGAAGGCTTACAGAAGGTATGATAACCCTCCAGGTTGGCAATGGAGCAAGAATTACTGCTGTTGCTGTGGGCACCTATCCTTTACGATTACCGTCTGGATATAGTTTGATACTTAGGGACTGTTATTTTGTACCTGCTGCTAGCAGAAATTTGATTTCTATTTTACGTTTAGCGTAGGATGATTATGTTTTCAAATTTCGATAAAGAATACTATTCCATTCATTTTAGACATAAATTGGTTGCACGTGGTTTTATGATTAACAGTCTTTATCACTTACATATGGATGTATCTGTGAATGTATCTGAGCAAGTAGTGAGTGCTATAGGATCCAAAAGATCCAAAGATGAGATAAGCCAGAAGCATATGTGGCACCTCAGACTTGACCATATTAGATAAGACAGAATAAACAAATTGGAGAAAGATGGGCTTTTTGGCTCATTGACTTTCGAGTTATATCCAGTTTGTGAATCCTACCTTCAAAGAAAAATGGCCAGTTACCCTTTGTAAGACATGAAAAGAGAACCACTGAGATACCTTTCTTGGTACACATTGATCTGTGTGGCCTATTCGATATGCAAGCTAGGGGTCGTTATTCGTACTTCAGAACCTCTACCAATGATTTTTCACGATATGGGTATGTGTATCTTATGAGACACAAATCTGAAGCTTTTGAAAAGTTCAAAGAGTTCAGAAATGAAGTAGAAAAATAAACTGAAAAGCTTCTTAAGGCTCTTCGATCAGATCGAGGAGAAAAATACCTTAGTAAAAAATTTTGGAACTATCTCAAGGAGAATGGCATAGTCTCACAATGGACGCCTCCTGGTACACCTCAACTCAACGGAGTGTCGAAGAGAAGGAATCAGACTCTATTGGATATGGTCCGATCCATGATGAGCTTCATTGATTTACCCTTATTTTTTTGGGAAGATGCCTTACTTTCTGCGATTTATTTATTGAATAGAGTTTCTTCTAAATCTGTTCCTATCACACTGTATGAGATATGACATGGTAAGAAGCTGAGTCTTGGTCATCTCAAGATTTGGGAATGTTCAGCCCACGTCAAGAGACTACATGCAGACAAGTTAGAGGCTAGAACCATAAGTGCTCATTTTATTGGATATCCTAAAGAGTCATTAGGATACTATTTTTGCATTCCAGAGAATTACAATATTTTTGGGAGCCGACATGCTATCTTCTTAAAAAAATAGTTTATCCATGATAGAAGTAGTGGGTGAAAAATTGAGCTTGAAGAGAAAGTCTCTAAAAAGCAACGAGTCATAAAACCTACTAAACCTATTTATATTGAGCCAGTACATGTAGTACCTCCTCCACCTCGTAGATCTAGTAGGATCTTCCATCCTTCTGAAAGATATTTAGGTATGTTTACAGAGGATACTGAGAAAATGTTCCTCATGAAAGATAGAAAATATATACAAGATCACAATACCTACAACGAGGTGATGTTAGGCATCGATTTCGAGAAATGGTTGGAAGCCATGAAGTCAAAAATAGACTCCATGCATTCCAACCAAGTCTGAACCTTAGTAAATCCACCAGAAGGTATAGTACCTATTGGTTGTAAATGGATTTACAAAAAGAAGATAGGTTCGGATGGAAAGGTAGAGACCTATAATGCACGTTTAGTTGCGAAAGGTTATAGTTAACGCGAAGGTATTGACTATTAAAATATCTTTTCACCTGTAGCTATGCTGAAGTCCATCTAAACATTGCTTGCTATTACAGCATATCATGATTATGAGATCTAGCAGATGGATATGAAAACTGCTTTCCTAAATGGATATCTTGATAAAGATATCTATATGAAGCATCCTTTGGGTTTCACTTCTAGTGATGGAGATCACAAAGTCTGCAAGCTATAAAAGTTCATTTATAGACTAAAGCAAACATCTCAGAGTTGGAACACTCATTTCAATGATGTGATCAAATCGTTTGATTTCATTAAGAATGAAGAGGAACCATGCATTTATAAGAAAGGTAGAAAGATATACAAGATATGTGCTCTTGTGCAATGGTGGTTCGATAAGTTGAAAAAGTTCCAAATAACCGATCATTGCTGATTCTACAATAGAAGTTGAGTATATCGCCACCTTTGAAGTTGCAAAGGAAGCCTTCTGATTCAAAAAGTTTATTGCAGAATTAGATGTAATGTCATCAGATGCCATAACACTTTACTGCAATAACAATGGTGCCATAGCTCTTGCTAAGGAGCTTAGGTCTCATCAGAAGTCCAAACATATAGAGCGGCGCTTTCATCTCATATGCAACTACCTCGAGAAGAAATATGTTGAAGTAAAGAGAGTAGACTCCACGAACAATGTGGTGGACCCATTCACTAAGTAATTTAGTTAGCAAAAGACTGAAGCCCATCTTGAGAAGATGGGGCTTAGATACATGGCTGATTGGCTTTAGTGCAAGTGGAATATTGTTAGATGTACGCCCTAGAAGCTAATTTGGCTGACACATAATTTATTCTGAAACATAGTTTTGTACTTGACTTTATTATTATTTAATAATAATGGCTATCTTTTTCATTCATATTGTGTATGTGTCTATGAATCGTCCAAAAAATTAATAAGATGATGATATATAGTCTCAAGAGTTGAGAATTTGAGCCATGTGTCATTGGTGATTAATTCCTAAATGCTCATGATCAATGGATTATCATGAGGATGGTGATTGATCCGATGAGATTAGCGCACAGATCACTATCCTTTTGGATGGACGAGTCTCGAGTCCACAGTGTAGGGATACTGGAGCGATAATGCAGGTGCTTGTTAGAGAATAAGGGTACTGAGTGTGACCAAAGCAAAAAGTCACTTGGATGTTTAACCACTCGTCAGTGACTTACTTGATGTTGCAGTAGTATGACTGGTCCTTTGATCTGAGGTGCTTCGACTATTCACAGTGAGGTTGCTGTAGTTTGACTGCACATATACATAGTCTCTAGCCATATAGATCTTTGTGGTGTAGATTGGCTGCAGTAAGTTCACTGTAGGAGTAGGGTGTGCACCTATAAGAAATCTATCGATCTTGGTAGATAAGGAGTGGTTCTATGTGATTTATGAGACTGAGTTTGTAAGACCTTGGCCAAGGCAGTATATAAAGTGGAAATGGAATTTTTCACTCTCGAACTAAAGTCGAATAAATCTTGACATATGACAGATGATGGGATTTGATGAGTTATCCATAACCTCCATTTTATAGAGATCTACGATAAAAGGACTGTATCATACGATAACTGCACCTAGAGGTTCATCTATTCTATTCTTTTGGGTTGCTACTACATGCTGCTGAGTGTCACTGGTGGATGGTGAGACTCATAGGGATTATCTTGATGGTCAATGATCCATGGTGAGATGAGTTGGAATTGTTCCAACTCATTGAAAGAAGTTTTCAATGATATTGTGATAGAGACCACAATATATCTTACTACCAGACAGAATAGAACCTATGGGGTCATACACATTAAAGGTATGAATCGATCCGATGGTTGAATTATGATTTGGAATCACAATAGTTTATGATTGTCAATTTGATTAATAATTGGTTTCACCACTAAGAATTAGTGAGTTGAAAAAGGAATAATTGCAATTGGATTACAATTTGATTGAATCAATTGAACTTAATTAATTGGACTTGATCTTATTATATAAGGGTCAAGAGTCCTACTTAGAGTAGGACTCCTAGAGTCCTAATTAGATTAGGACTGCAAATTATTCGAGTCCTACTTGGAGTAGAATTCTTAAAGTTCTAATTGGATTAGGACTAAAATTATATGAGTCCTAATTGGATTAGGACTCCTAGAGTCCTAATTGATTTGATCTTATGGATATGGATTAAGAGTCCTTATTAGATGAAGACTCTCTAAGGCTATCTAATCCTCCTCTAAGGAGGATTAAAGCACCCTAACTGAATCAGCCACACGCCCCTTACTTAAATTGGTTTTGGGGTGTGCGTGAATCCAAATGAAGGGAGGGGCATGCGCCCCTCCTAATCCAAGTTGACCTAGGCGTGAGCTCCTAATTTTTAGGAGCTCCATGCCTAGGGCTAGGGGATAAAAAGGCCTCTCTCTTTCTTCTTGTTTTTTTGGGTGTGAGGGCCTCCTTTTTCTTCTCTTCCTCCTTCCACCGCAAGCAAGAAAAACAAGGGGCACCAAGAGCGTGGCCTCTTCTTCCTGCTTCATCCTTCTTATCCTCTTTAAGCAATCAAAGAGTTGATGGAAAGAGAGAATTTTAGCCATCAAAAGCAATCTCTACAAGGGAGCTAGCACCCTGGGGAGATTCAAAAGCTTGGATAGTCCTCTACCTCATGTGGATACCCGTAGAGGCTGGATATGTGTGTGGCTTCAAGCGAGCCTTTTAATATTACCACGATCATCAGATTGCGGTGAACATCTACTCACATAAGGTGAAGATCAGATCTTTTTCTCTAAAGTATTTAATCTTAATCTATCTACGAACGGTTTTAAAATACGTTCATGCGATTAACGAACTGTGCATGCATCTTCCGCCATAGTTTTAATTTTCTGTCGAGTGGTTAACCAACACACACTTCCGTGAAAGGGGGGGAGATGGGTACCTCCAACGACGCTTTCTAAAGCGTCATCTTAGGGTTAAAGGCCTCCGACGATGCTTTAGAAAGTGTCGTGTGGATTCCGATCTGGCTCAAGTGGGTCTGACGACGCTTACTAGCGTTGTCTTAGCTTAGTGTTTAAGGAGTTTAAGAAAAAAAATTAGTGTTAACTGGGGGATTAATGAGCAGAATTGCGACGATGCTTTTAACTGTCGTCTGGTTTTTTTTCTTTTGGCCTCCGACGATGCTTCTTTGGCCTCCAACGATGCTTAGAAATGTTGTTTTACAATTTGGTTTCAATGACACTTCCAAGCGTCATCTTAGTTTCTTCTCTGCCGACGCTATTGGAAAGTAACGGCAAATTTTGGCATGCTCGCCAAATTGTCGACGCTTCTTTCTTGTGTCGACATATAAGAGTTGGAAAATCCTATTTTTATTATAGTGTCAAATAATGCTGTACATCCAAAATTATTTTTGTTAGTATAAATTGATTATATGATATTTTCTTATTTACGATCTTATTGAAGCTATTTAAGGGTATTCTTCACTTTTTACAAAAAAAAAAGTAAGGGCTTAGATTTGAAGTTAGAAAAAGAAATTTAGTTTAAAAATTGTTGACCCCCTAATGGATTTTGATGAATACAAAACACTAGAGTATAATTCCATTTATCTTAACAATTTATTTGAGAATTTCAGGTGATTAATTAACAATATTGTTACGAAATGTCTAGGCAAGTTTCCATAATTTTTAAGGATTTATTGAAGAATTTTTGAGTTGAAGAAAATAGATCAGGGACGGCCGAGACGTCTCCGGGTTGTCTCAGAGACGTCTCTGGCACAAACAGGAAGAACTGGCACGTTTGGAGACGTCCCCGGTACCTGGCGAGGCGTCTCGCAGGGTCGGAGTCGACTCTCTCAGAGGCGGAGTCGACTCTCTCAGAGGCGGTAGAAAGGCCGATTTCAAGGGATGCGTGCGAGTCGTCTCCACAGGACGCGGAGTCGTCCCCGCGAGTAAAAAGCAGACTTCTGGAGTCATCCCCGAGATAGCAGAGTCGACTCTCTCAGGGTATTCCAGAGGATGTCTTTTTCGATGATAAAACAGCGGAGACGTCCCCTGAAAAAGCGGAGTCGACTCTCTCAGAGAATTCCAGAGGACTTGTTTTTCGAAGATAAAACAGCGGAGTCGTCCCCGAGGCAGTGGAGTCGTCCCCATGCAAAAAGTGCAAACATCCCGAGACGTCCCCGTAAAGTGCCGAGGCGACCCTCTCAGAAAAACAGAAAAACAAGCATTCAAACGGTTCATCATCAGAGTCGTCCCCGTAAAGCGCCGAGTCGACCCCAAACAACGTCAAAAGAAAAATCTTACAGCCGAGACGTCTCACGTTGAAGCGGAGACGTCTCCGGAGCGCCTGGGACGCGACTGACACCTTTTTGCAGGTTTGTTTGAATTTCAAACGTTTCTTTCTTTGTGTCTAATGGCTATATTTGCTTTTTGGGCTATAAAAGGGAGCTCTTAAGTGCCTTCCAACAACTTCTCACCAACCAAACACAAGATCATTCAAGAGAGAAGAAAGAGAAAGAGGTTCAAGGGAGTTAGTGCTTTCAAGAGGAGAAATCAAGTGCATTCAAGCTTTTCCATCTGATTTCGTGCTCAACTACTCACTCCCACTCAGCATTCAAAGCTCGCATTCAAGCAAACGTGATCCACATCGGAAGAACCACCATCACCCACGCTTCCAACGGCAAAAAGGGTTCTTCCGGTTTTGTTGTTTTTCATTGATATATTCGCTTTCTTAAGAGCTTTCAAATCTTTTGTAAAACATTTGATTATTGTGCTTGTTCCAGTCAAGAAACTTGGAACAAGGGATAGGCGTCCCAAGCCTAGGTTAAATTGGGGGATTGTAGGGTTCGTTGTTAGCCCGGAGTAAAACAACGAGTTGGGTAGTGCACTCGCAAAACTACCGGACTGTAATCTGGAGGATTATAGTGAAATTCCCAAGAGGTCTTGGGGAGTGGATGTAGGTGCTGGGGTGCACTGAACCACTATATGTTTGTTGTGTTTGTGATGCTTTTTGTCATTGTCTAACTTGCTCACTTACTTACTTAGATAAATTGCTTGCTTAACTCTTATCCGCGCATCCTTTAGTTGCAAGCATATTCAATTTACTTAATCAAGTCTCATTCAATAAATCAAACTGTTGCTAAGTTTAAATTCCACTGTGCATCTATACAACTTAGCATAATTAATTGAAAAGTGTTAGAAGTAGCCTAAAAGTTTTAAAAGACCCAATTCACCCCCCTCTTGGATTGTATCTTCTGGGCAACAAGTGGTATCAGAGCCGGTGCTCTATAATTTCTTGCCTTGTGTTTTTGACCTAACCGTCAAAGAGCCAAAGATCATGACAACTCAAATAGATAGTTTTCTAGGAGAGGGACAATTAATTGATAGACCTCCACTATTTAATGGCATAAACTATACACATTGGAAAGCACGCATGCGCGTTTTCATACAATCGCTTGATTATAATTTATGGAGCATTATAGTCAATGGAACACACACAAACACTAATCATAATGAGAAAATGGCTCAACAAAATTCAAAAACCATGAACCTATTATATTGTGCATTAGATAGGAATGAGTTTAATTGCATATCTTCTTGCATAACTGCTAAAGACATGTGGAATATGCTAGAGGCTAAATATGAAAGCACTAACATTTTTAGTGAATCTGAAGTTAGCTCTAAAGAAAAAGAGAGACAAGGTGATATTGAAAACCTATGCCTTGTGGCACACAAGGACGAGGTATGTATTGAAATGCAAAGTGTCTCCTCTTCTGAATATGAAGTATATGATAAACTTGAAAATGATTTTACACTTGATGAGTTACATGATGCATTTCTTGATCTAATGAAAGAACATAAGAAACTCATTTGTAAAAACAAGAACCTGAAGAATGAAAAGAAAATCCTAGTAAATGAAACTGAAATCTTAATTAAGGAAAATAAAGAACTAAATCAGAAAAACCAACTTCTCACTGAAAGCCATGATAAACTTAAGAAAAATAATGAATTGCTTTCAGAAGATAACAAAAGATTAACTAAAGAAGTTGACAAATTAAAACCTGTTGTTGAAAGATTTACTTTGAGCTCTGAAAAGTTGAATCTAATGATAAATAATCAAAGAGCTGAATTTGATAATATTGGATTGGGATGTCAACCTTGGTACACCCAAAAATCTTTCAAGAATATGTTTGTTAAAACAGTTTCTAATCATTTTAAAATAGATTCTTATAATGCTGATAAACAGGAACAAAGGTTATGCAAAATCTCTTCTGTTCCTAAATCTGTACATTACAAATTTGATAAACCTAAAAGGCAAAAACAGAAAACTGAAGGGTTATCTGCCACTCATGTTAAATCCATGTTTGTTAAATTTAATAAGAAGATGCAGAAATACACTTCTTGTAGTCCTAAAATCTGCAAGCCTATGGACAAAATAGCTATTAAGAAAATATGGATTCCAAAAAGAACAATAATAGCTAACCTGCAAGGACCCAAAAGAGCTTGGGTTCCTAAGTTGAAAATCTAAATATTTTCTGCAGGTGTGTCTAGCACTCAAGGCTCCAACAAAAGATGTTAAATTGGACATTGGGTGCTTTAGACATATATTAAAGAATGAAACTTAAAATATACTTAAGAAAAGTGACTAAAATGGAAGAAATAATGAAATTAGTAATTCTTGCATCCTCTCATACTGAAATTGTTTTATTAGTTGATTAAAACATAACTTGCAAGTATTAATCATTCTTTTCTTGTGATATAAGTGATATTTCTGATATGAAAAGAAAATATATCCAAATCACTCCATCTTTCTAGATTATGCTTTACTTATAGATGGATAATTTGGTAAATCAATTCTCCTAAGAATAACTCTATGAATTCTCTATATGCTTGACTGAGAGTTTTTATCCATGGCATTATTGTTCATTGATCATAGATATGAAAATGTGTACTTGGTATATCTTTGAATATATGCATTATAAATACTATGATCAAAGAATTTTTTTTTGGCATATAAAATTAACTTATGCTAGTATGGACCTAATCTCAAAAGATCTTGTCATTGGTTTACTTAGATTATCTTCTGCAAGGTCAAAGTTTGCTATGCATGTTAACTAAGGAAACAAACAAGAATCAATTTCTAAATCTAAAGATGTTGTTTCCATCACTAAGTTTTCACAAGCTTACATTGGATTTGTTCTTGGCAAGTAAAATTAAAGTATTTTCTGCATTTGCTAAATCTTGTGAAAGGGATCAAATGAAAAAGGTTTGCAAACTATGAAAGTAAAAGAAGTATCATGGCATAGTCTTGAAAACCAATTTTTTATTAAGTTGTGCACAGAAAATAATGTTGAATACAATTGTTTCTGCACCAAGAACACCATAAGTAAAATAGGATTAATAGAATCCTTGAAGAAATGAAAAAGACAATGATGTATGATCGTCATCTACTTAAATGATTTTTTTTTTAAAGCTATCATCATTGCTTGTCATATATATGGTTTCTATTAGATCTATTTTTGATGAAAACTCCATTTGATCTTCTGAAAAATAGAAAATGATCTGTTGCATATCTTTCATATTTTTCAGTAGTATATGTTATGCTTGATATGGTTTCTTGAAAACAATGCCAAATCTGATAAAAATATTTCTATCTTTGGATATCATTCATCAAGCAATGCATATAGAACATTCATGAAAAGATTCTAGTTGTAGAAATATGAACTCATTTTATTCTTTATGAGACTAATGATTTATTATCAAGATACTAAAATTAAATTATATATGTATATGGTTAATCTTTTACATATAACAATCTGAAAACTTGTTAATAATTAGAATCAAATTGAGTTTTTCAGAAATACACTTAATGAAGTAAAATTGATGATTACTAAAAGACTAAATTAAGAAAAGATGAAATAGATCTTGATGAAATTCTTGCATGATTAGAAGTAAAGATCACCATTATCATTTGCTTGCTTTATGAGTTTTATATATTATCAAATGAATGTGTAGAATGCACTCCTAGGTGCTTATTTTATTAAAGAAGATATATGTTAAATAACCACCATATTTGAAAACACTCATTACAAATATGATAAAGCAATATAAGATTTGGAACAAGCATCAAAAGCATGATATAAAAGCTTGAGTAACCTTTTTGATAGAAAGTAATAGTGATAAATCTATGCATCAAAAATAAGAATTTGTGATATCTTATTTGCTCAAAGTATACATTGATGACATCATCTTTGGTTCTACAAACGAGGATTTATATGAAGATTTTACTAAGCTCATGCAAGGTGAGTTTGAAATATGTATGATGAATGAATTAACATTTTCTCTCAAACTCCAAATTAAGAGAAACAAGAAAGAGGATCTTCATTGACCAAAGTTAGTCCACAAGAAAACTCTTATAGAAGATTGGCATGAAGAAGGTATTCTATGACCTCATCTTGTAGAATTAGAGAAGGATGAGCAAGGTAGATCTATTGTTTTTAAAAGGCTGTATTGAAGCATGATAGAATACTTATTTTATCATACAGCTAGTAGACCAGATTGTATGCTCATTATGTGCAAGATTTCAATCTAACTCTAATGAATCATAATTTATTGATAAAAAATAAATCATAATCTGAATTTTGATAGAAACAACTGTTTAAGATAAGTTGATTAAAACTTAGCTAGCGTGTCTTAGTGATAATTATCTTAAGCAAATAAAATCTAAACTAAATTATTTTTGAAAATAAGAAATTGACTTGACCTTGATAAATCTTCCTATTGCCTCACATGCTTGTCCTTGAACCATCTTGGTTAATGAAACTATCTCTTTAGTTCAAGTGATACGTGCTTGCTTATATTTAGGCAATCTCTTGAGTAAAGTGACTCAATATTCAACTATTGTCAATATTCAACTATTGAGTCATCTAGTTAAAAATATGTTGGAAGAATGTTTTGTATCTTGAAGAAACTAATGACTTTCCTTCTAGAAAGAAAAGAATTTTGCTAATAATGCAGGATCCTTGAGCAAGAAAATGAGAGATTTCAACTTGAAGGATATCTCCATGTAAGATACGACAAACATTCGCATGCAAACAAGAGAGAGGATTTTTTTCAGCCAAAAGTTTATACATAAGAAATCTAGTAGGTATTTGACTTGAAGAATGCAGAATGATTCGCTAATTTTAGATACCTCTCTTATAATTAGCTGAGCAAAGTCATTAACTTAAATCTTACTATGGCATGATTAAAGTCTTTAATTATTAATTTCTTGATATCATATCTATATATGTATTGATTGACTTATGCTTTTAGAAATTGGTTCATGGTTTGCCCAAACTAAAATATATCTTTGCCTATATCATAACCATGAATTACACAAGTTTATGCTTAAAATTTTGATTTAAAATAACTTGTGAGAAGCTATGAATCCTTGAGCATAATGAAAATATTGTTTGCATGATATACATCTATATGATACATAAGATTATTTCTTTATTCTGCTCTTTCATGTAAATTACTTGAGAATAACAAAAAGAGAGAGAGATAAAGAAAAGAAATTGGACATTATTCAAGAGAAGTAAAATCTAAGTAAAGGCAAATACTCCAATCTTAAGGAAAAACAAAACAAGCATAATATATTCGGCACATTTGTGAGACTTGTGTGAGTATTCTTTTGGAAGGATAAAATCCATAATGAATTACACTTAAATAGAGAGAATTTGAAGTAAATATTTTAACCTTGCTATATTGCTCATCATAGGGATGGTGCCAATGGAGAGGCTAGTGGTAGTACCCGGCACTATTTGACCCAACTATTCGGTGTAGGGTATATTAGGGACGGCACAAGAGGGAGGCTAGTGGTAGTACCTCGTTCCCCTTCCAACTCCACCGGATAGGGAGCAAATAGAGTATAGAGCATAAGAAAGTAAAAATGAAAGATAAAGTAAATGAAAGTATATAAGAAGAATCAAGTCAAATTTTTAATCACTTGAAAACACATTTTAAGGATGAAATCAGTGTAAAATTATATTTAAATAGGGGGAGTTTATTTGAAAAGAATTGATTTTGATCCTTGACATGCTTTTTCTTAATATTTTAATACATGACTTAACACATGATATATTTTGCATGTGGCATGATGTTCTGAATTATGGATTCTCAATATTTTGTAATGCTCCATGCTTGGATAATTTGATTGAATGTTTGAAATACTATATGAAGTTATTTTATGGTATTATTGAAAAGAAATTTTAAATTTGTCGTTCACAATCATCTTTGAAATCTGAAAGTTGAATAAATTTGTAAAAAGGAGAAGAGAAGTATATCTCTAATTAGGCAAAATGAATTGATTTTGTTTTATCTTTCAACTTGCCTAACCTTGGTATATAATGTTCTAATTCATACCAAAACTCAACATAAATACAAATATTCTGAATATGCTCTTATATGTTTGAAATATGTGTTTTCAATAGTAATGATTTAAGATGAGCTACAATGTGGAAGATACATATCTCAAATTATGATTTTGAAAGCCTCTATTGAAAATCTTTATGAAATTCAGAATCTGATTTTGTATAAAAGCTTAAACTCAATATGATTTCTAGATAAAAACTACAGTTTAAGAAAAATAGAGAAATTCTGATGCCTTGATTGTTTGCCCCGATACGCATCTGAAACATATCATTTCTTATCTTTAAAGTGTACTAATATTAGTCCAAATGATGTGTCTTTCGATGATCTTGATTGCAAACAAAAAAATTTCTAAATATATGATTTTATTTTGATATTAAAAAATTTATTGTGCTTCATGTATACATTGCTGAAAAACTATGATTAAGAATTTGAGTTCTATAAATATATATACCTCAATGATCATCTATATGTTTTTCTCTCCTACACTCTTAAAGACTTCCATCAGAATATATATAGAGTGAATGATCTTAAAGCTAGAAATATTTCAGCTCACTCAAATGATTTTAAAAGAAAGAAAATGTAAATGCTTTTGAAAGAAACTGAGCTTCAAATGAATCATTTTCTGATTAATATTTCTATACATTTTCTCTAAGATTAAGAGAAAGCATAACTTGTTCTTAAAGGATTAGAAAGAGTAATTGCTACAAAATTTTGAATAACACTAGATTACTCTACATTCTCGATATCATAGAATTTCAGTTTTATTCACGTTTATCACTAAAATCTAAAATTCAACAATAGAAAAGAATGATTAAAGAAGAATGCATCTTGTGAGGGGGAGCTTTAGATATTCAGTATCTCATACCTTCATTTTTATGGATTGATTTTGATGAACCTCCTTATATTGCAAGACTTGCTTTAATTATATAATAAGTTTATACCTTGAGATGAGTTCTATAAAGGTTGTCTTATCTCAAACATTGAGTCTTATGAAAATAAGCTGAAACTTATAGAAAATATATTTGTTTTGAGATTGACAATTTTATTGAACATTATCTTCAAATTCTAAACTCTTAAATGGAATGATCAATTGAGGGGGAGAAAGAAAATCTCAGAAGGAGAGATCTTATGGAACTTAATCGCATAAATCCATAACTAAAGGAGAGAGAAAGAATACTAAATGAAAAGTGATCCTAATACTCTCCAATATGTATCATCTGAAATTTAAATCTGAAAATCTTTATGATACACCTTGAGGCTTGTTAATTGGATAATATATCTTATGCATAAAAGAACTTTGAAGTCATTAAGAATTAATGATCCAACATGATGATATGTTTTTCAAGTATATAAGTTTTGATCTTATACTCTAAAAATTAATTAAATTGCTCTCATATTGATAAAATACTTAATATATTGGGCAAAAGATCTTAAATGAACAAGCTTTCATACTTATTATTGAAGAGAGGTTAGATTTCCATTCGTGCTTTCCTTGAATATCATTTGTGGTACTTCTTGAATTAACTTAAGAAAGATTCCATCTACGCTTGAGTTGAAAACTATCCTTGGAATTACATTAGATGTGCTCTCATCATAATTTGCTCTGAAATTATCCGAAATGGCTCTGATCTATGCTCATTTATCTTTTTCTAACATTATTGCCTTGAGCATTCTTATCTTTGTGCTTAATGTTTCACTATCTTTTTGATATTGTCAAAAAGGGGGAGAAATATCTGAGTATATGCTCATAATGCTTTATGTGTTGCATTTACTCCAAGTTTTGTCAAAAAGGGGGAGTAGAACCAATATGGAATGCAAAATGCAAAATTTAAACTCATACTTGAAATTTTAATTAGAATCAACAAAATGAAAAGATAAAATTGAAGAATATTGGCTTTAAGACAATTGTCCTTCTGGAAAAGAAAGGGGGAGTCAAAAGTATTTGGTTTTTAATTGTTGTTAGCATCAATATTTCTTTAATTTATACTTTAACTTGATTCAAATCTAAAAGTGATAGATGATATGCCAAAATTGCTCAAAGAGCTACTAAGATCAACACTTATGCATAAGGATAGAACTGACAGTTGACAATATTGAATTATGCATACTGTATCTAGCTCTAACCAAAACACAATACTTGTACATCTGATCAAATACTGTGTATATGTTTAAATTTCGAATTTTGCATATACTCAGTGTTTTGTCATCATCAAAAAGGGGAAGATTGTTGATCCCCTAATGGATTTTGATGAATACAAAACACTAGAGTATAATTCCATTTATCTTAACAATTTATTTGAGAATTTCAGGTGATTAATTAACAATATTGTTAAGAAATGTCTAGGCAAGTTCTCATAATTTTTAAGGATTTATTGAAGAATTTTTGAATTGAAGAAAATAGATCAGGGACAGCCGAGACGTCTCCGGGTTGTCTCAGAGACGTCTCTGGCACAAACAGGAAGAACTGGCATGTCTGGAGACGTCCCCGGCACCTGGCGAGGCGTCTCGCAGGGTCGGAGTCGACTCTCTCAGAGGCGGAGTCGACTCTCTCAGAGGCGGCAGAAAGGCCGATTTCAAGGGATGCGTGCGAGTCGTCTCCACAGGACGCGGAGTCGTCCCCGCGAGTAAAAGGCAGACTTCTGGAGTCGTCCCCGAGGTAGCAGAGTCGACTCTCTCAGGGTATTCCAGAGGATGTCTTTTTCGATGATAAAACAGCGGAGACGTCCCCTGAAAAAGCGGAGTCGACTCTCTCAGAGAATTCCAGAGGACTTGTTTTTCGAAGATAAAACAGCGGAGTCGTCCCCGAGGCAGTGGAGTCGTCCCCATGCAAAAAGTGCAAACATCCCGAGACGTCCCCGTAAAGTGCCGAGGCGATCGTCTCAGAAAAACAGAAAAACAAGCATTCAAACGGTTCATCATCAGAGTCGTCCCCGTAAAGCGCCGAGTCGACCCCAAACAACGTCAAAAGAAAAATCTTACAGCCGAGACGTCTCGCGTTGAAGCGGAGACGTCTCCGGAGCGCCTGGGACGCGACTGACACCTTTTTGCAGGTTTGTTTGAATTTCAAACATTTCTTTCTTTGTGTCTAACAGCTATATTTGCTTTTTGGGCTATAAAAGGGAGCTCTTAAGTGCCTTCCAACAACTTCTCACCAACCAAACACAAGATCATTCAAGAGAGAAGAAAGAGAAAGAGGTTCAAGGGAGTTAGTGCTTTCAAGAGGAGAAATCAAGTGTATTCAAGCTTTCCCATCTGATTTCGTGCTCAACTACTCACTCCCACTCAGCATTCAAAGCTCGCATTCAAGCAAACGTGATCCACATCGGAAGAACCACCATCACCCACGCTTCCAACGGCAAAAAGGGTTCTTCCGGTTTTGTTGTTTTTCATTGATATATTTGCTTTCTTAAGAGCTTTCAAATCTTTTGTAAAACATTTGATTATTGTGCTTGTTCCAATCAAGGGACTTGGAACAAGGGATAGGCGTCCCAAGCCTAGGTTAAATTGGGGGATTGTAGGATTCGTTGTTAGCCCGGAGTAAAACAACGAGTTGGGTAGTGCACTCGCAAAACTACCGGACTGTAATCTGGAGGATTATAGTGAAATTCCCAAGAGGTCTTGGGGAGTGGATGTAGGTGCTGGGGTGCACTGAACCACTATATGTTTGTTGTGTTTGTGATGCTTTTTGTCATTGTCTAACTTGCTCACTTACTTACTTAGATAAATTGCTTGCTTAACTCTTATCCGCGCATCCTTTAGTTGCAAGCATATTCAATTTACTTAATCAAGTCTCATTCAATAAATCAAACTGTTGCTAAGTTTAAATTCCACTGTGCATCTATACAACTTAGCATAATTAATTGAAAAGTGTTAGAAGTAGCCTAAAAGTTTTAAAAGACCCAATTCACCCCCCCCTCTTGGGTTGTATCTACTGGGCAACAAAAATGAGTAACGACAGTAGATTGAGATCAGTCTTCATGGTGACGAGAACTGTAAAACCAAGAAAAAAGTTAAAAATGAATGCAACAAGATGGAAAGATAGAAAAAGAGTTCAGGAGGAGCTTACCCACAGGGTTGGTCAGGCTCAAACCGATGTTAATCAAAGTCTCCTTAGACAATAGCTCTTGCAGAGCAGAAATCTCATATCGAGATTTCAGAAGCCTGTCCAAGGCTCTTTGATCATCACTAAACAACCTCAGGGCCTGACTCAGGTTGGTCCGAAGCATTCTCCATACGGTCTCAAACCCCCACGACTGCTCGGAGTGGACAAAAAAAAAACCTCCCTTTCCATCCACAAATGGAAGAGGGAGTACTTTGGAGCAATTGGCAGTCTTTTCGAGGAGAAAAATATCACCAGCTATAATCTCGAGGATGCATCTCCAGGGTAAAACACCCCCGAAAGAGGAGAATCGAGGCTTGGATGCCTCAGAGAAAATAAAGAGAAAGAAAACTAAATAAAACATGTCAGAAGTTCAACACCAGCTGGGTCAGAACAAGGCTATAAGACCTTATTAGTTGCACAAAAAATGGGTGGAGAGGAGCCTCAACCCGGCCCATAGAGTTTTCTCATACAAGCCAAGCCTAGAAGGACAAAGGTTCGTCACCTTGTCACCTGGACCGATGAGCTCAAAGGTGAACTCAAGGAGCACAAAATGCTGAGCTCGGATAAGATCCATTTCTTCCTGATTAAGGACAGATGGCTCATAATCCGAGCCCAATCGGACCTTGGACTTAGCCTCGCACTGGAGGCGACAACTACCGATCTCGAGAATAGTGGCTAGACGACTGACTCTCTCCAAAGCAGTGGCCTCAGCCCCGCTCATGGTGGCAAAAGAAGATAAAAGGAAAGATCAAGAAAAAGATCAAGGACGAGACATAGAAGAAGACAGAAGAAGATGAAGAAGAGTGCCGAAGCAGCCTAGGAGCAGAAACCCACCAGAAGATGGAGGAACATAGAGGATGCCTGTGCTGGAGTAACGAAGATTTACCGAAGCACCAACCGGAAGCTTGGATGCTTGTGCACGTGGGCGAAACAACATATGAAGCAAGAGGTGTAAACTGAAGAGCAGAACCACCATTATATAGAGGCACAAACGACCTTGATCAACATGCCGATTCGGCTACTCGAGCATATCAAGCCATGTGTTAGCTCGAAACACGGCGCCGTGATTCGCTAGGATTGTTGCAGTAATGATGTCTCGAGAGAATCCCTATAATGATGATGCTTTGGGGCAACCCAGACACGGTGATACTTCGAAAAGATAGATCGACGCATTTATTGTCCATGAAAAAAGTCTCGCCCTCAATCAAAGTGGCGACTTGACTTTCGTCGCCCAACCCGGAATGTGGTTTGGCATTGGAAGTAGGAGACAAGTGATGAGAAAAATATTGGATACTTCGGTCTCGGGCTACACCGATCTTCTTGACCTTAAACATAAATCGAGGTGAATGGCTTCGACCTCAGCCGAGGAGCCAACCAGCTAAGAAGAACATTCAGCACGTGTTGACAAGGGCTAACAATTCTAAGAACCGACAGCCCTAGCAGCCCTTAGTTATGGCAGCACGACGCTCTACATCAGACCTGTATTGCACGCTGCCACGTAAACTGACTTTCATGCTGCAATCGTACTACTAGTTATTATATAGCCATTAGTGCACGCCATGTCAGTTCTGATAATGATAAATCCGAAATTTATGGGCAACCGGTTAGAAATTAGTTGGCTTTCTTTATGGTGCGTTCCTCTCCACCTCCATGGAAGGACGGTTGAGTGAGGAGCGTCCAATTGGCAATGGAGGTGATTGATCGTAAGTGGGGAGGCAGTAATGGATGTTGATTGACTGCTTATTCAAAATGGGTGCAAGAGGAGGAATTATATTAATTGTGTGCGGTAACATGGTCCTGTATCACGCCGATTATCAAACTTCCTTTCTATGAGCCAATTTTTTGTTATGAGCCAATCACAGTGACAGGCATACGATGAATAGGATCTACAGGGATGAGAGGATGTGAGTGGCATTTGCGGGAGGGTGGCATCCTTAGACAGAGAGAGAGAGAGAGAGAGAGAGTTGACGGTTACCATCATGGGAGACCACTCAGGCCCTGTTTAGGGGAGCTGTTGAAAGTAAAGCTTTTGGAAGTAGAGCTTTTATAAAAAGCTGTTTGTTGTTTGGTAACTATATTTCTAAAGTACTGTGGCACTTTAACATGTGTTTGGTAAACAAACTGAGAAAGTACTTTTATGTGACAAAATAATCATAAAGGATATTGCTAGTATTATACAATAGAGCATAATAAAATATAATATGAATTAATACATAAAAATATGATATAGTATAATATTAATATAATGTAATATAATATTATTATAATATAGTACTATAACATTGTGTACTATAGAATAATAATTTAATATAATATTTAATTATTTAGCATAATATATTAATGTATTATGATATAATGTAATATAATATTATTTTTATAGTATAATACAATAATAAATGTATAAAATATTATAATTATTAGTGTAAATTTATTTTTCATCCTTCTGATGACCATTCATCTCTCTAACAAATTTTCTAGCTTGGTGATAAAATTGGTTAAATAATTACTAATATTTTTATTTATTTATTTATTCGTTCATTTATATACATATTTATTTATGCATTTATTTATTATCTTATTTATTTATTTATTTATTTGTTCATTTATATATATATAAATTTATGCATTTATTTATTTATTTATTTCTTTCTTTTCTTTTCTTTTTCTTTGCTTTTCTTTTTTTTCTTCTCTTTTTTTTCTTTCCTTTTCTTCTTTTCCTTTCCTTTTCTTCTTCTTTTTTCTTTTCTTTTTCTTTTCTTTTTTCTTCTCTTCTTCTCTTTATTTATGCATTTATTTATTTAGTTATTTCTTTTTTTCCTTTTCTTTTTCTTTTCTTCTCTTTTTTTTTCTTTTTTTTCTTCTTTTTCTTCCCGTTTCTTCATTTTTTTTCTTTTTTTTTTCTTAACATTTTCTCCTTCCTTCCTTCCTTCCCTTCTTCTCTTTTCTTCTCCTCCTGCATGGCCAGCGGCGCCGGAAGGAGCACGACCCGCGGCGGCGGCGGCTGAAGAGAGCCGAGGCGGCTCGCTCGCCACCATCGCGGGCTTCGCTGCCGCTCGCCTCGCCGGAAGGAGCACGACCCGCGGCGGCGGCGGCTGAAGAGAGCCGAGGCGGCTCGCTCGCCACCACCGTGGGCTTCGCTGCCGCTCGCTTTCTCGGTCCCGCGGCTGGGACGCCGTTGTCCCATGGCTGGTGGAGGCCCGACCACCCCATGGCCGAGCACGGCCGCTCCACTGGCCGGCCGTGCACCATAGGTGGCATCGCGACGACCTAAGGAGGGGTCGCCGGCCACGGGTGGTGGCTGCCACCATGGGCAGCCATGGGTTCACCAAAAAAAAAAGAGGACGGCGACGTTGAGAAGAAGGAGATGGAGAGGGAGAGAGTGAGGGAAGGTGAGGGAGAGGAAGAGGCATGGGATGGAGGGTCCTGGGAGGAAAAATGGACTTAAATAGGGTATTTTGGTCAAAAAAACAGCTTTTCGATAAAGCGAAAAATAACGTTTTCGGAAAGCTCTAAAATAGAGCTTCTTCCAGAAAGCTGTTTTCAGCTTTATCGGATATCTATAACAGATTTCCGAAATTTTTACCAAACACTTTTTTTCATCCAAAAGCTCCCCCAAACAGGACCTCAGTGACAATAAGATCCTTGCAGCTTGATGGGATAAGGAGGGAGAAAGAGAAGGGAAGGTGAAATTTTGCAACAGGGGATGATGCTCCATCTAATTACAAAAGAATTTTCTCTTATCACCTGTAAGGTTAACCCGCAAACGATCCTAACCATTTTTAAGGATGAGCAAATTAGGATGCTGTGTAGATTTTTTTAATAGACTATAGCAGAATTCTGCTCCTTGAAAGATAAAAAAAAAAAATATTCAGAAATTCAATTTTTTTTGAATAAATATATTTTAAAAATATTTAGATAGAAAAATAATTTATCTGTATTATTTTTTTACAATTGAAAAATGGCTCCAAAATCTATTTTCTATGTTGTTTTGTATTACTCTTTGTTTTGATAAGTTACTAAGATCTATCTATATTTTCCAAACTACTCTTTATTATATAAATACAATAATAATAATATATTATAATATATTATACATTATAATATTTATTATATAATATAATATATTATAATATATTTATATAATATTTATTATATATTATATTGTATGTATCATATACAAAAATATATGATACATTATGTATAATATATCATACTATTTTATAATATTGTAAATTATATATTATATTATGTATTATTATTATAGGCTTAGGGGTATTTTGGAAATTAAGTAGAAAGATTATCTTTTCGATCGATGAAAAATAATTTACCCATCTCCTTGATGGCTAAAACTTTCTTTCCATTTTTTGGGTAAGTGCTATCTATGGAAAAAATAATTTATCCACCTTGAGAAGCATTAGGACATGGGTAAGTTGGTTAATAAGAAAGTTGATTTTCCATGCTATTTATCCATTGAAGAAAAGATCCTAATTATTTATATTTTATCATTTTTTATACAAAAATGGGGCATAATTTGAATAGGTGGCTCCATGCATAAGTGTTGAATTAATGCAATTTTTTTTTTTAGGGCCTCTTATAGGTCATTCATAGCTAAATATAGAAAAGTTGGCCAACTTTTTTATTGGACTAACTTACCTATGTCCCCACCCTAATTCCCTCCTACTTTCTCCACTCGTCTGCCATCCTCTTGCCAGCCCCTCTTGACTGCCAACGACCTCACTCTCCCTCAATAGGCGGCCTTGTTGGTCATGCAAGTGTTGGCCTCTTCGAAGCCCCCTTGTGGCGTCCACTCCCTAACGGATAGGCAGGCGCTAAGCAAGTGGCGGATGTGGTTCATCCTTTTTCTCCTTGTCTATGCCCTCCCCTCGATCTCTTGGAACCTCCACTTTGCAATCCACCACTAGTACCACTTGGCCACTATCTCGATCTCCTCCTTTGTCGTCACCAGCTAGCCGACCCTCTATGCCTTAGCAGGGGCGGCCCAAGCCCTAGGCGACCGAGGCGGTCGCCTAAGGCCTCAGCCTCAAGGAAGGCCTCCGGGCTCCGGCCTTCCACAGTGAGTTCCACAGTTCCACTCTCCTGCCAGGCAGCCAGGGCATCACGATTTTGGGATTGGGATCGCCATTCGCCGCCGAAGAAGAAGTCGGAAGAGTCACCCGTCACCGCGTCACGGAAGGAAGCTACGAGCCTACAAGCCCTTAGCTGCCTACCCCTTGCGGTCTTGCCTACGAAGTAGGATCCAGGCATCCAGCCTCCACTCTCCAGGCATGGCACTGGCAGCATAGCCAACGCGGCAACGCCCAACGGGCAATGGACAGCGGGGCGCCGGGGCTATGGCCTATCAGCTTATGGAGGGCCCTATGCGGCTATGCCCCCCTACGATCCTCATTCCCCCATAGCCCATCTTCTCCATCCGCCGGCCGTTGTCACCAGAGGCAGAATGGCAGTCTTGGCAGATTTGCAGAATCCCAGATAAGTCGATAACCAGAGGTCCAGAGAGAGTCCTTCTCCATTTCTCCTTCTAAACTCTTCTTCAATCTTCCGTTCTTCCTTCCAGGCTTCCCTAATCCCCAGCCCTAGTTGATTCAAATTTCAATCTTCGGTTCTTCCGAGCAGGGGTGGCCCAATCTTCCGTTCCGAGTTCCGACTTCCGAGACTCCGACCCGACTCTCCGAGTTCCGAGTTCCGTCCTTCGCTCGTTCGCCGTCCTCGGCTCGGTTCTTCCGAGTTCCGACCTCCGAGACTCCGACTGTCCGAGTTGACGAGTTCCGTCCTTCGCCCGTTCGCCGTCCTCGGCTCGATTCTTCCGACTTTCGAGTTCCGTCCTCGGTCCTTCGCCTATCTCTTCTCCTTCTCGACCCAGCCCGGCAGCCCTCCGCCCTCGCCGCCGTCGCCGGAGCCCGGAGGTGACTGGTGAGCTTCCGTCCCCACTCCCCTGTGTTCTGTGTTCACAGTTCACTGTTCAGTGTTCTGTTTGTTTGTTGGGTTACTTGGGTTGGGTAATGTCGTAATGGGTTATTGGGTAATGGTAGTTAACTAGTTATTACTTACTTATTTTTGTTATTATATACTCATAATCCTATTGCAGGTTATTGGATATTTGGGTGATTGAATAATATAAAGTTTTAACAGATTTCCCTTCTTTCCCTAAATTCCCTGTCAGTGAAAATTCCTGGAGCACCTATTTGAAAGAATGGAATATATTATATACGATGTAAATATGT
Source organism: Phoenix dactylifera (assembly GCF_009389715.1). Classification (NCBI taxonomy): domain Eukaryota; kingdom Viridiplantae; phylum Streptophyta; class Magnoliopsida; order Arecales; family Arecaceae; genus Phoenix; species Phoenix dactylifera. The sequence goes on along the minus strand of NW_024067678.1, from coordinate 1,507,064 downwards.
AATGACTTATGAATGCATGTTTACTTTTCGATTATTCATCTTTTCCTCTTTTATGCATGTTTTATTGTCTATTGCTTTAAAATTGACATTAGCTTTTCATGTTTAGGGTCCCCATTAAAATTGACAGTAGCTCCGGCACCACTTCTCGCCGTTGAGCTCGGCACCGCTTGTGGGGACTTGAGTTCGTCGTCGAATCCGGGCCGTCCAACACTGCTTCTGTTGACATTTCGGGTTATATCATTTTTAACTCTCTTATATTTTAATTTGTTTGTAGTGATTGTCTTAATTATTTTGTTTGATAATATTATTTTTAAATTCAAATGTCTAATAGAAAATTTGAATGTGGATATGAAAAACTCAAAAAGAAAAAAAAAATTGAAAAACTTATTCTATCTCAAAAAGGTGCTTTAGATAGATTTATTGTTACAAATAAACAAAATACTACATCAAGTTCAACTCAGAATGAAATAGAGTTTGAAGATAACATAAAAAGAACGAAACAAAATGAGATAGACAATCAGATTCATAATAGTATTCAAACATCTGATGAACCAATCTCTAATGAAGAACACAATGAAAAATTAGATGGAGATAAGATAAATAAGGATAGTATAGAGTTTAATGAAACTAGTTCTAATCCTACAAATATATATGATCCTGGTCAATGAAAAAATATTGATACAAAGTTGAGAGATCTATTAGTGGAAAGAGGTCCAATTAGAGACTATGATCTTTACTTTCCTAGGGATGAAAATAATAGACACTTCTCTACTATACATTATATTCGTAAATTACCTAATGGTGAAAAATATGATAGAAAATGGTTAGTGTATTCGAAAGATTTGGATAGAGTATATTGTTTTTGTTGTAAATTATTTGATTCAACACATAGCACGACTCATTTAGCCAATGAAGGAACTAGGGACTGGAAAAATCTAGGTATTAAGCTCAAAAATCATGAAACAACTAATGAACATATTACTAGCATGAATAAATGGATTGATTTAGAAGTAAGATTGTTAGAAAACAAGACAATTGATAAAAGTCTCCAAGAACAAATAAACCAAGAAAAGGACCATTGGAAAAAAGTACTATTAAGAATTATTGCTGTTGTTAAAAATCTTGCAAAAAATAATTTAGCATTTCGGGGAAAGAATGAAAAGATATACCAAAGCAATAATGAAAATTTTCTAAGTTTTATTGAAACAATTGCAGAATTTGATCCAATAATGCAAGAGCATGTTCGACGTATTCAACAAGATAAAATTCACAATCATTATTTAGGTCATAAGATTCAAAATGAATTAATTCAAATGTTAGCATCTGAAATTAAAACTATAATAATTAAAAAGATTAAACAAGTAAAATACTTTTCTATAATACTTGATTGCACTCCTGATGCAAGCCATCAAGAACAAATGACTCTAGTTTTAAGATGTGTAGATACTACAACAAGTCCAGTAAAAGTGGAAGAATATTTTTTAGAATTTTTAGAAGTAGATGATACAACTGGAAAAGGTCTTTTTAGTGAACTTATAAATATACTAGAAAAATATAAACTTGAGGTTAATGACATAAGGGGACAAGGGTATGACAACGGGTCTAATATGAAAGGAAAACATCAAGGTGTACAAAGAAGATTATTAGATATAAATCCTAGAGCGTTTTACACACCATGTGGATGTCATAGCTTAAATTTAGTATTATGTGATACCGCTAACTCATGTCCTAAGGCTATATCTTTTTTTGGAGTGATACAACGAATTTATACCTTATTTTCTTCTTCTACAAAACGATGGAAAATTTTACAAAATAATGTATCCACATTAACTCTTAAACCCTTATCACAAACGCGTTGGGAAAGTCGTATTGAAAGTGTCAAAGCAATTAAAAACCAAGCTCCTAAAATAAGAGATGCCTTAATTCAATTAGCAGAAACTAGCGAAGATCCTAAAACAAAGAGTGAAGCCATATGCTTAGCTACATATGAGATTGAAAATTTTGAATTCTTATTAGGCATGAATATTTGGTATAATATATTGTTTGCTGTTAATTCAGTTAGTAAAAACTTACAATCTGAAGATATGCATATTGATGTTGCTATAAATCAATTAAAAGATCTTCTTTCTTATTTGAAAAATTATAGAGAAAATGGATTCATGACTGCTTTGATTTCATCTAAAGAAACTGCAATTGAAATGAAAATAGAACCTACATTTCGTGAAAAACGTGTGATCCGTAGGAAAAAAACAATTTGATGAAAATAGTGATGATGAGATAGAAAGATCAACCGAAGAATCTTTTAGAATTGATTACTTTTTATATATAGTAGATCAAGCTATTTCTTCAATTCAAAATAGGTTTGAACAATTCACCATATATGAAGATATTTTTAGTTTTTTGTTTAATTTTAGAAAGTTTAAATCTTTGAATGAAGAGGAGTTGAAAAAGTATTGCCTTAATCTTGAAAACTTTTTAAAGCATGGTGAAAATTCTGATATTGATGGTCTTGATCTGTTTTCAGAGTTAAAAGTTTTAAAAGAAGTTTTACAAATAGAAACTAGTACCCCTATTGATATTTTAAGTTTTATAAAAAAAACAGATTCTTTTCCAAATGCATGCATTGCTTACAGGATATTGTTAACAATACCTGTAACAGTTGCTTCTGCTGAAAGAAGTTTTTCAAAATTAAAGTTGATAAAATCTTATTTACGGTCAACTATGTCGCAAGAAAGATTAAATGGATTAGCTATATTATCGATTGAAAATAGTATTTTAATGAATCTTGAGTACAAAAGTTTGATCAGTAATTTTGCATCTCAAAAAGCTAGACGAATTATTTTTAAATAAAAAAATATTTTATATTTATTAAAAAAATTATTATTATTTTTTAAAAAGGCCTCTTTTAGTGAATTCGCCTTAGGCCTCCAAATGTATTGGGCCGCCCCTGTGCCTTAGCACTCCATGGCGGCACAGTCTCAAAATGTGCTAAGCCCATGGAAATTCATCAACGTAACAAATTGTGCCAGCCACAGGGTATGAATTTAGGTCATTGATACCTAACACTCCTAGCTTTACTGGATTGAAAAGGCCATTGATCTTGTAAATCAAATATTACTTAAAAATCAGGGGTTCCGTAGATTTCTTCCACACATACGTTACAATGCATGAACAGTGGCTCACTCCATCATCCTTCATCTTCATTAAGATTAGCCTACTCACACGATCTAGTTTGTAGCTACGAAGGACTGGAGATACGATCACAAAATATGGGCTATACAAGCGCTCTATATCCAATGCCGGATCCTAATTTATACAGCAATACGTGGGGATTCTTTGGGTCTCCCCGCCCATTAATTATGTCTACAAATGAGGCTTTGACCGCATCATTCTTGTTTGACGAGCTCGCAACCAAGATCCACACGCAACACCTTATAGCTAAAATGTAGGGACCACATGATCAGGGCCCACATGTCAGCCGAATGGTGCAGTGCCGCGTTTCGCTAAGTACTTGCTCCGCAGCACATACAATGATGCATGCATCAATTTTCTACGTGTCAAGCAAAGTACGCGGTCTGCCATTCTACGGCTGGTGCCAGCACACACCCTGATTCCCTCTCGAGGCAGCAGACAGGATCAAATCAGGTCCGAGACTTTATATATATATATATATATATAAATACATGTGGTTACTGCAAAAGATGGATCCCTGACTTTCATGAACGGCATCTAAATGACAATAGAGTCCCTGTACGGACAAAATTTGCAGATGCTCCTCCCTCTCTCGCTCTCTCTCTAACTCACCAATTCCTAGCACCCAAACCACACGCTTTCGCTGAGACAGGGTGCAACGCTGGGTCTTGATGGAGTTGGTGGGTCAAACATTTTTTGATATCTTTATCTCTTGCGCACTCTGGCGTGTCAGAGGGATAGAATAAAAAGCCAATGGAGACCTTGGGGAGGTGGTATTGGGGGTTAGAGCCGGGTGGGGGCTTGGAAGTAGGCTTGGGCCGAGAGGTTTGGTGCGGCGCGGGCAGGAGAAATTATATTCTACACGGGGTGGCGCGTGCACCACGTGCCGTGCATGCCATCAATGATTGATGCTTGTCTCTGCACCAGTGCATCGGGATAAGTGCAAGATGAATAAAATCTTCGAAAGTGAGCGGCTGTGATTGATGGGCAGGGTTGGGGGAGATTGGGTTTGAGTCCGGAGCAGGCTCGGCCCAGGCACGGCGGTGCCAGGGTTGGCAGACGGCGTGGGCGGTCAATGCGGAGGCGAGGAGATTTTGTTTAGGCGGAGGATGTCGTGGACCCGGGCACAGCGCCCCGCAATTCGTGCGCTAGCTCAACCCCCCCCCCCCCCCCCCCCGTCTCTCTCTCTCTCTCTCCCCATCACTTCATTTCTCTCTCTTTCTTTTTTTTTCCTCCTCCTCTTTAATTTTTTTATTAAAAATTAAAAAATCACTGTTCTGCACCATTTCTTCTGTTTTCTTTTCCTTATTTATGTCTCACGAGGCACCGCCCCACTGCACCGGCACGTGCACACGTGAGCCAGTCTTCTCCCAAACCCATATTATTTATTTTTTTTGTTACCTCCACCCACCAGAATTACTGAATTGCCCTCGATGTCTTCCGATTATTTCCCTTGGTTACCGTTAGTTGCTCTTGTAATTATAGGAAATAGAGGTAAGGTTCAGACCACTTGCCCATGGGGAAAAAAGAACTAAGCTGTACACCAGATGTCATTTTTTTTATTGTCGGAAAACAGTAGCCAAAATCTACATGAAGGCGCCCTGCACCCTCCCACCCTGGCCCCCTGTCCTTTGTTCTCTATCCTCTTCTTAGTTCAGTCTTTTTCTTGCCTTCAGAAAAGCTGAGGCTGGTGGCGCGAATGTGAACCACTGCAGCGAAGGAAGAAGGGGGTGGGGAATAATATATAGATAGACGCCGGAGAAAGAGAGAGACGGGAGAAGGGTCAAGGGGCCCAGCTGCTATCTTTTACCTGCTAATGCTAACGTGGGAGTGGGGTTTGTTTTACTGTGGATGCGCGAGATAAAATCAAAAGAGCCGGTTCCAAGGGGGAAAAAAGGATCCACGCCAAGGAGTGAGAGTGAGAGTGAGAGAGAGAGAGAGAGGAAGAGAGTTTTAGAGAGTTAGAGAGAGAAGATGGTGGGCTCGGGCGCAGGAGGCGATGGTAGGAGCAAAGAGGCGCTCGGGATGATGGCGCTTCACGAGGCTCTTAGGAACGTCTGCCTCAGCTCGGACTGGACTTACTCCGTCTTCTGGACCATCCGTCCTCGACCGTGCACACCCCTTCTCTCTACCTCTTCTACTCTTAACTCTCCATTGGTTTCCCTTCCTCTTCTAAAGTCTGTGACTGTGTTGTTGATTTCTGCAGGCGGTGCAGAGGAGGGAGCGGCTGCAAGGTGGGAGACGACAATGGCAGCTTGTGAGTTGTTTTCTGTGTCTATAACTCTTTCTTTGGCTGGAATTAGATTGAAGGATGGTGGAAATTTTTTGGAGTGGTGGTTTTGATTGGTTTGTTTGTTTGGGTGGTGATAGGATGCTGATGTGGGAGGATGGATTCTGCCGGTCGAGGGTGGCGGAGTGCTTGGAGGAGATCGACGGTGAGGATCCGGTCAGGAAGGCCTTCAGCAAGATGTCCATTCAGCTGTATAATTATGGAGAAGGGTGGGTACTGGGTAGGTGTTGTTAAATTTTACTTGAGGAGGAATAAATACTACCGGTGTTACAAATATTTCATTTTTTAGCTTTGCCGTTCTTTATTCCTTTTAAACTCTTTAATTGCTTTACAAATTGTTCATCTTTCAGAAATCCCTTTTGGATTAAGTGAGCACTAGATGGCCACTCTTAGTTTGTAGTTATTGTTGTGGAACAGATATATAGCGCTAGAAATTGGACCAGGTGTTAGTTGTTCTAGTTTTTCTCCTGTTCTTTTCTTTTCCTTTCTTTCATTCTTTTTTTTTTTTGTCCGAACACCTCCTTTGCCTCTTTCAACTTGATTCTGAATGGGCGATTTGATTGATTGAAACAGATTGATGGGTAAGGTTGCCTCTGATAAGTGTCACAAATGGGTTTTCAAAGAACCTTCTGAATGCGAACCCAACATCAACAACTACTGGCAGAGCTCTTTTGATGCTGTATGTCCTAAAACTGTTTCTTTTGCTTTGCTTTTTTACCACCACCTCGGAGAGAGAGAGAGAGAGAGAGAGAGAGAGAGATGATGAGGTGTTTCTGAGCAGCCCTGCAGTCATTGCATCACAGATCTGTACCAATAAAAGAGAGAGAATTTGATGCCTCCACAGTTCTTATCTTTTTCCTTAACCATCGTTATGAATAACAATAATAATGACCACAGATTCACAGTAGCTACAACTTTATTCCTGAATTTTCTATTCCATTTTCTGGGTAACTGCAGCTTCCTCCTGAATGGACTGATCAATTTGCATCCGGAATTCAGGTAAATCTCATTCTTCTTTCTCTAATATTTTCTCTCCCCCTTTTGATGTCTTCCTCTAATTACTTGAGTTGATTCTTTATTTATTTATTTATTTATTTTTTGGGCTGTCCTTTCGAACAGACTATAGCTGTGATTCAAGCTGGCCATGGCCTTCTACAGCTGGGTTCTTGTAAGATTGTGAGTCTTGTGTATTTCCTTTGTTTTGTCTTCTATGGAAGGATTCAACATGTTGCAAGAACTACGTCATCTTAACATGGTTGTCTCTGTTCGAATTTGCATACATGTCAGATACCCGAGGACTTGCATTTTGTGCTGAGAATGAGGCACATGTTTGAATCACTGGGATACCAGTCCGGCTTCTTCCTCTCCCAGCTCTTCTCCTCCTCCAGGAATACCTCACCTTCGTCGCCCACGCCACTCAAACAACCTCCCACTCGCCCTCCGCCTCCAATCTTCAACTGGAGCCACCCGCCGCTCCCTTCCACATCTCCGATCGCTCCCCCGGCTTTCCACCCTTCGCCCAGGATTGGGTTTCCAAACAACAAAGATGACACCCAGCTCTTCTTCCTCCCTCACTCCTCCG